>NC_052103.1:3639140-3718294 GCF_012273895.1 Zerene cesonia
TCAAGTTTATTAAGTAGCTCGACTGATAGGTCAGGAAAGCATGCATCGGCGTAATCAAGTATAGGAAGGAGAAGGGACAGCGCTAGCTATTTAGTAAGAGAACGAAAAAAACGAAATATTTCCTTGACAGTAACATGATATTTTTCATAAGATTCTTATTTTTTACGATTAGAGGAATACTCGTACCAAGTTCTTATAATAAATTCCCGCAGACATCTTTGGGCGTTCAATTATATGAATTTAGTGCACCCCAGGGCGAGGGTTAGGCAGGTAGCTTGAGTAAATTATACCTTTCACCATTCGCATTCAATGTAAGTCAAAATGTTACCCAATTTTAAGCAATACGGTTAAAGAAAAGTCTGTATATGTAGTTAATGAATGTAAGTATATAATACATTTCAATTAATTAATAATGAATGTAAATATATAATATACTATCCTACTTACTACTAATATTATAAATGCGAAAGTTTGTAAGGATGTGTGTATGTGTATTTGCTCTTTCAGGCAAAAACTACTAAAGCGATTGCAATGAAATTCGGTACGTAGACAGCTGGACAACTAGAATAAACATATAGGCAACTTTTATCCCGATATTCCTACGGGTTATGGACTTACGCGGGTGAAACCGCGGGGGGCACCTAGTATATTTCAATTAAGCTGCCGCAAATTATAACATCAAAATTTTTATACGCTAATGGGATTTTTTTTAATTCAATTATTGGGAGCATTTGACTATCGCTTCGCCTGTAAAGCGAGAAGCGTAGTCTAGGACGGAGCACGCTTACCCAATAAATGCCTGTTTACATTCCTTTTGAACAAATCCACAATATAATTTCTGGGAAAAACGAAAGGCGGATGATAAATGTTTTTATTTAACTAATTATTTACTCTTAGTCAACACTTGTTTCTACCAAAAACCATTAAAATAAATATAGCAATTATTGAGGATAACGTGGTTTGACTAGTACCTACGAGTCGCAGAGAAGTCTTTTTAACTTCCAGCATAGCTTCCACATAGCACAAAAACTGAATTCCTAACAAATTATACTGATATTGTCAAAATATCTTTTAAAGTTGTACATATGAAACGAAGTACGTAAGAGGCTGAAAACTAGACACGAAATTAAATTAGTGTGTGAAGATCCTAATGTCTTAGCATATTATCTTAGTACATTACCATTGAGAACAATGACTATTCTCATAATGCAGAAGTTATTATGATCATACTATAGGAAACGAATAATACGGTGATTTTGAAACGAAAATAACTTCACGAATTATTTCCAATCAACTTACATACGTATTTTGTACATATTATCACATTTAATATTGCTTACCGTTGTAATCGATATTTAATTATGTGCTTTATTCTTCATCGGGTGAACACGAATAAGCAATCAATAGACATACAGAGCAATTACAAATCAATATATTTCCATATCTCCAGGTGCCTTCACACAATCGGCGACTGTACCTCACAGCTCCTTCATTGTTAGATGGAAACTGAATTGTACATTTCTGCAGCTTTCGAGAAGCACTAATACTCTCACAGAACGTTTATTGACATTCAATGGAACATGATTTCACTTGGTACTGAGCTAGATAGCCGAAGCTGGCCCTTCTCAAAAGACTATCAGTCACTTTAGACTTTCATGACGTAGGTACATTTTTACTGTCTTACCCTATATCAAATGAGTTTATTTTCTTGAAGTGAGTGATTCAACAAGGGAATTAAATACAAGCCTGGTTCAAGTAATAATAAAGACACCTGTACTCGGGTAGAAAAATTGTGAAGTAGTTTATTATGAACTACCTTCCGCCCGCGGTTTTGCCCACGTGGAATTAGGATAATTAAAAAAGATTTAGTGACTGTCTATTTCTATTTTATCGGAATAAAAAGCATCCTATTACCCAAGTCAGCATACCATGTCCCATACCCTGTCCTATACCCTGTGATACCCTCATACCCTGTCTGTATACCAAATATCATCAAAATCCGTTCAGCAGTTTCAAAGTGATTGACAAACAAACATCCAAACAAACAAACTTTCACATTTATAATATTAGTGTGATTTCCTGAGGAGCAACGTCCAAATTTTATTTAGTATTGAAATACCTACGAGGTGTGGATGTTGCGAGCTCTCCTTAATGCTCATTTATAAACTTACATCCCAAAAACGAAGGATGGTTCTCAATTCGACCTGTTTTTTTTTTTGGCTTTTTTACTCGATAACTCTATAGATTTTCAACCGATTTATTTTCTTTTATTTATTGCTCTTTAACAAAAATTGTACAGGAAACTTGAAAATATACATATTAATAACAAGTAATAAAGAAAAATAGTACAATTTGTTGGGCGGCCTTATCACTCAGAAGTGATCTCTTTCAGGCAACCCGGGCAAAAGGTAACAAGCATTAATAGAGTACTGGCGGGTCAAGAAACAAAATAGCAAAGTAAGGTACAACATATACATAATATTATATGACTTTTTTTGTACAAGATACATTTACTAATATATATTTACGTAAGGCCATATTAAATATTATTAGAACGCTCACGTTTTCTCCCGTGGTAGATCTTTTCTCTACACAAGAACCTTACGTTTATTTAGAGATCGGTAAGTTAAGGATAACTTACCTATAATAATCTAATAAAAATAACCTAATCTTAAAATAAACGTAAGAAGAAAATTAACCAAACAGTTCGTGAATTTTACGCTTAGCAACACTTCATAATTATTTATATAGATGAGGCTTCTAGTATACAAAACATTTTAGAATATTATTCGTGAATTTTAACCGACTACAATAACAGGAGGCGGTTTTCAACTCGATAATTTTTTGTGTGTTTGTTACGTCATAACTTTTTACGTAATACACAGCACATAGGCTTTTTATCCCGATATTCCTACGGGATACGGACTTACGCGGGTGAAACCGCGGGGCGTAGCTAGTATAGTATTTAGCCACTACAAACCATGTTCTGCGTGTGAGTGTGTTCATAAATTGTGGTACAAGGCTTTTAAAATGTAAGTACATCATTATAGTGTCGCGACTTCTAAATTAAGGTGTATAAATAAAGCTGTATATTGTTACCTACCCTTAATTTGTACCTTCTGTTGGCATTTCACCTGGATATACTGCTGCTGGAAGACCTTTCAATTCGTCAAATCCTTTATCTTAACTTTCTGTAATCGTGTTTGATTGTATTTGTATTTTGGTGTATAGTTATGTTTAAAATAAAGCCATCTTAAAAGCGTTTTCAACAGAAGGTACCAATTGGATTATATTTTTTGTGTATGTTATCTCATTATTTTTAACTGGTTTAACTGATTTTTATAAGTCTTTTTCTATTTGAAAGAAGGTGCCTGTCATGGGGTCCCATTTAAATTTTGTAATTATTCAAGTCTTCATCTGACAGGCAATTATTTCAAAAAGAAATCATACAATTTGACGAGAAGCGAAAAATTTAATTATCTCCAATTACAAGGTATGTATACGCTGTTAATATTTCACTGTATGGGCTATAAGCATTTAAATAACAAACAAATTAACCAATTTAAAACTCTGTTTTATATTAAAACGCTAAATGCCAAAGAAAATTGAATAGAACACAGACAAGAAGATTTAGAAGAAGATAGGTCAGTAGTTAACACCAAGAGCTACCACGCTTAAGGCTAAACAAAAATGAAGAAATATACATGAGCCAAAGTTATTTAATTAAAAGCAACCACTACGTGAAACTTTAAGTAAACGACGCAAGTTTTCGGATAGCTGCATAAACGCCATACAGAAGCACTTAAGGAGACTTTTGAATGTTAACTATTATGTAATTATTAATAAAAGAAATATTTTGTAGGAGTCTACAATTCGTTATTCTGGAATACTAGTAAATAGTGAATCACCAATAAATGCAAAATGACTATAGGTCAAGTATAGTATTATCTTAACTGCTTCAGATACATACTAATTGCGCCCTGCGGTTTTACCCGCGTAAGTCCGTATCGCGTAGGAATATCGGGATATAAAGTTGCGCATATATTATTCTAGTTTTCCAGCTGTCTACGTACCAAATTTCATTGCAATCGGTTCAGTAGTTTTTGCGTGAAAGAGCAACAAACACACACACATCATTACAAACTTTCGCTTTTATAATATTAGTAGAAAGTAGGAAGGAAGTAGGATAGGACTAACTAAAACATGGATTATAACATAACTGTTATAATTAAGACATACCACAATTCTGTATTTTACGCCAAAAATTACAGAAATAAGTGTTACAAATAATAAAAAAACAAACTGAGACCTGATTGAAGAAACCACAGGCGGTATTATCACTAAAGCAGCGATCTTCCAGACAACCTAGTGGACATGGAGTCGAAGGTATATTTAATAAAAAACAGGGCAGAGGAGCTATAAAAATAATGTCATACATAAATAACTGGATCATAAGAAGCAGAATGGGAGGTTTTCCCTCAACCAGTCCACTCAACTGCCTGATGTTTAAGTCCCTTATCGTTTTACAATTTTAAAGGATTATACAAGTATCCAATTTGTTGCTTTCTAATTTATTATATTAGGTCTTTGTGTGTATAAATTATACGAGAAAAGTACTGTTGATATAGATATGAAAAAACTAGCCACTAGAGTGTGAATTTACGTTCTAGTGGTTAGTTTTTCCATATCCGCTCCGATAGAAATTTTTTGGATTAATTTCAGAATAGTATTTGTTATAATACGTTTCATCATCAGCAAATTTCTGAATAATTCCATAGTATTTACTACCAAGCAAATTGTATATTCACCATCCAGCTTCTAAGTATCTCCGAGCGACTTTACCATGGCCATAAATCCACGTAATTGGAGGGACTCCGATGTACGGTCCGATCTTGGGAAGGTGGTTGTGCTTATGATTTTTTACGACCCTCTTTATTGCTTATTTTCTATTTATTCCACCTAAATGTTCTCTGTTCCTCGATAGATTGGATTTATCTGTATAATTATTGTGATTTTAATGAAGGTAATAAACGTTTAATAGAAATAAGCAATTTGGTTTAACGCGAGTATTATACATTTAGAAATTAAAGACTTTTAAACGGATTTTAAACGTCGTCGTGAAATCGGGATCAATCGCGTTTAAAATTTGTTTAAGTCTTTAATTTCTAAAAGAAATAAGCATTTTCGATTGCTGTTGGACATTAGTTCAGGTTGTGTATTAGTAAATAACGATTAGATTATTGGGGTGTTAGGTTAGGTTATATCTATTAGTGGGCGAGTTTTTCGTATCAATTCTAAGTGTATAGTGTTATATAACCTGTGGTAAAAGTGATTAACGATTAACCAAAAAATGTTTCTACTAAGAACAATCATGGTATATATAATTTAAACGTGAACATTACCTACTAAGTCTAGTGAGCTTATGAATATTCTTCCGTCGATAACAGTGAATTACTTAGTATTACCTACTTAGAATAATATTCCCATGCCTAAATTTACCCCTATATTCAACGGATCCTCTGACGATTTCCATTTAAACAACATTTCAGGCAATACTCAGACGATAAAAGAGGTTCAAAGAATAAACAGTTAAAGAAATCAGCGAAATCCAAACGATAAAACGAAAGGGAACGCCTTAAAGATATTTATCGGCAAATTATTCCCTTCACAAAGTACTGCGATCATAAAGCAGGAGAAAAAAATGTGCTTATCTCTAGAATCTAACCTTGTGTCTTTTACATAATGAGATAGGCGATAAGTATTGTAGTTTAAGGGTTGATAGAAAAAAGCAATTTCCTTTAGGTGCAGTTTAACCATCGCTTATAAATTTGTAGTACCACAGATAATATAATACTATACTAGAAAGCACCTAAGAGATTTTCATATATTGTAGTATATTCAGCATCAACTGATATTTAATTGTATTTGGTTTTACTCTATTAACAAATATGTTATATATAATATATACCTAACAATAAAATTTAAAATATTACGCAAAACTATTTCCAAATATTTAACAGCCATCAATTATAAGATTCAATACAATCGATATCTAATTCTTGTATTATTTGACGACTATTAGGTGCTTTTGTACAATTTTGATTTTTAACATAGTCCTCTGACGTTTAACGACATAATATAATTAAGTAACATAATTTACGTAATATAAACCAGTCAAAACCAGAAAAAATCCCCTTTGTTGTAAACTAAAGAAATTCAAAATCTCTAATTCCAAGAAATACCTTCCAGGACTAAACTTTTAATCAAGTCTCAAAAGTTAAAAATATATAAGTAAAATGTATTAAAAGGAAACCGCATACATTGCGGCGTACAATAAATATTCGAAACAATAGTTATTCTGCTAGGGTCAGTAAATATTGCATGATGTTCCGGTTAGAGGAAGGACGTAGTTTTGCGGAACAAAAGATGATATACCACAAGGTACGGTTTTATCTTGATATATAAGTTTGACTGTAGAAAAATATTTTGGAATTGTGTTAAATATTACGTTTTGCTTACTCCGTGTTGTTTTAAATTTCTATGATAAATGTTACGAACTATACATAGATATTGTTTTAAACCTTATACGAATTCAGAACGACATATAAGTCTGGTAACCAAAACAATTATCATCACAGAACAGTCAGCTGTATGGCTATCTAACCCAGAACTAAGCCGAATCAAATTCCATTGAATCCAAGTAAACGTTTAGTGAGAGTATTAGTTCGGTATCGCTCGTCTTAGAACCTGCAGAGGTTTACAATGCAGTTCCCATTTAACAATATGAAGCAGCTGCGAGGTAGACAGCTGCCATTACTTGTGTGAAGGCACCTGTAGATAAGGAAATATATTGCTTTGATATTGCCCCGTATGTCTATTGATTGGCTATCTGTTTCATATTGTAAAATTTTGCAAGGAGTTTTGTTATTTTTTATGTTGAACAAGTTTATTATATAATTGTATTCATTTTATAATTCAATTACGTATCTCACCAAATCTATACTAATATAACAAAGAGGAAACATTTTTTGCTTGTTTGTTTATATTGTTAATTTATTTCATCAAAAGAAAGCTACATTATTCCCGAGTGCTATAGGATAATTCTTACCCTGGAAATGTACCACGGGCGAAGGCGGGGCGAACAGCTAGTAACGTTATAAATACGCAGAATACCAGTCTGTCGGTCGGTCTGCCTTTCTTCTTTTCGCATCTAAACGTGAAATCACACAGGCGAACTATGCGAATTTATATATTAAATATATAATATCATGTAGAATTTACTAATTTCTATGCACGTTATATAAACAGAACATTAATTATTTAGGAATGCTAAGTTGAAGTTAGTGCATTAGCTCCATTTAGTTTAATATGTGGCCCTTGATAAAAGCAATATTGGGTGATTAGCGTATATATGGATAATTATGATTCTAAATGGTCTTGTTATTAGAAGCTTAGTGAAACACTACTTATGTTAACTATATATTATGGGTGAGCTGGATTTACATAGCGTGGCAAAACCTGCTTATTTATTGTATTTACAATTAAAGAATACATTGGCACCACCAATTATCATCATCATCATCATCAGCTTATATATGTTCCCTCTGCTGGGACACAGGCCTCCTATGAGGGTTTAGGCCATAATCCACGCTGGCCAAGTGCGGGTTGGCAGATGTCGCATGTCGTCGAACTTTTGATTCTTGACATGCCGGTTTCCTCACGATGTTTTCCTTCACCGTTTTAAGCAGTGGTGAGGTAATCCACATGGGCAGATAAATTGAAAAATCAATTTATTTCCTGCACGCTCGCCCCGGTCTCGAACTTCGACTTATCGATTTTGAAGTACGAGGTTCTCACCACTGAGCCACCACTGCTTTTATTCAATATAAAAAGAAAAATATGTGAAAAAGAATGCGTCTGTTGTCTATTTTATTCGGTATTATAATTTTATCTTTCTATTGCTTTTATGACTGAACAAATTCAATTCAGTTTGAGTATTGTGCGATGAAATCTATGGAATAGCCTTTTGTGTCATAGTATTTGAAATCAAAGAAGGTTTGTTTATGAATAAATCATTTAATTACAAATCTTCGACCAAATTTATAATTCGTTGAACAAAAGGTGAATGAGTTATTGAACCAATGCTTTAATCTATACCAATGTTATAAGTATGGATAAAATTACGCTGCCCATCATTATTGATCACTAATTTATAATGAATGAACATTGAATGTTCAGAGCATTTTGTTTTCAACCTCATATAATGTGATTATAAAGCTGAAGAGTTTTTTTGTTTGTTTGAACGCGCTTATCTCAGGAACTGCTGGTCCAATTTGAAAAATCCTTTCAGTTTTAGATAGCCTATTTATAGAGATAAGGCTCTAGTCTATATATGTACCACGGGCGAAGCCGGGCGGACCGCTAGTCTTATATAATCGGATTATTAGTTACTTCTTGTTTTGAGTAATGGTAAAATAAGCTATAAATGGGTTTACAAATTCGATCACATATATCTTCGTTATTATTATTACCATTATATATTATATTAGCAGCAAAAGCAGTGGTGTCTCAGTAATGAGACCCTCGGACTTTAAAATCGATATGTGGGGGTTCGAGACCGCGCGAGCGTGCAGGAAATAAATTGATTTTTTCAATTTATCTGCACAGGAAAACATCGTGAGGAAACCGGTATTTCCAAGAATCAAAAAGTTCGATGACATGTGACATTTGCCAGCCCGTACTTGGCCAGCGTGGTGGATTGGCCTGAACCCCAATAGGAGGCCTCTGTCCCAGCAGTGGGAACGTATATGGGCTGATGATGATGACGATTATATTAATGGTCCGACCCGGCTTTACCCGTTATACTTATATACGTAGTATTGACAGATCAACTACATATGCAACAGTGAAAGATCTTTAGAAATCAATCCAGTAGTTACAGAGATTAGCGGATTTAAACAATCAAACAAATGAAGTGCTATAAATATTATAGATAACAAAAAAGCTACTTCATAAGCTATAGGCAATCCAATAATATAATATGTATCACGGACGAAGCCGAAGCGGACTGCTAGTCATAATATAATATGCATTGTTATTGTACGCCTTAATTTAATTTCTCATACCCATTTCGAAGAAATTGAACGAAGCTTTAATGTAACATCATTATGATTTTCGTTACCATTTTTATTTCGTTATGGAGTCATTTTTAATGGAATGTTTACAAAGAAATTAATTAATAAAATAGTGAAATTCTCAAATGAATCCGTACTATAATTTTAATAACAGTAACATATAAACTGATTGTAGGAATATTGCTACTATGATAAGTATTATTATTGGTTCATTCAGCACACAATCACACATTTTCTTTATATTATTAACAAATTGTATATGTATTAGTTAAAAGTTATTGTTTGTTAGTAAAAACCCATTATTGATTGTAATCTGACAATTAGTATCTAGTATGCTATGCTTTATGGGCGCATTCAACATAATAAGTATTAATTTTATTTTTATACGAAACTCGAAATAATAAAAAAAATGTGAATCATCTTAACATGGTATCGGAATATTACCATAGACATATTTACAAAACTACAGATTTTGTTTTGTATATTTATAATTTATGTTCTGAATGATTTAAGGATCGAAACAGCACATACTCAATATTTTTTCTTTTAATGACATACTTCGAACACAGTGGATTACGGCCAGAGCCCTCATAGGATACCTGTGTCCCTGCATTGGGTACAAGGGAGTTCTAATAAAAATTCTGATTTCGTCTTATATCTATATCGATTTGGCGTATCTAGTTCATTAAATTCATAAGACTTGAAGAGTGAAGTAACAAACTCTGTAAATATGTATGTATGTTTTCTAAGAATAACCCTTAGCTATAAAACTCATTAAATTCGCCATAACTGATTCGAATGAAATACCCCCTTTATACCAAATAAACCACCGACCGAGATCATCCAATAAAATAAAAACAAACGAAGTAAACCAATAAAACACGCAAAAGTTTCACGTATCGTCCATTACAGTTTCACTTCAGGCACGGCGCGTGAAAACAGCCTAAATGTCAAGTAAATCACGCGTGTATTCAGCCCATTTGTCTGCTGTAAAGGAGTCACCAATGGACCCCGACGAAAGGCAATGTATTACCCATTGTTAATGGCTAGTGAACAGTTTTGCACGCGCCCACAAATAGCAGGCTCACGGTCCGACAAATCGAATGGATTTTCCATTACATCAAGTCAATTGGATGGAAGACGAGATTCGCGTCGTTTCTGGTAACTATTCTTTGAAATCTCTACGCATTTTAGTTGTGTAAGTTTTGCTTTTAAATTTGAATCATACGTAACTGAACTGATATTAAGATAATGATATTTTACGGGTAAATTCGGAGTAAATAATTATTAAAATGTATTTTTCTCAGAGAATATAGAAGTTTCATTTGTCGTCGATTCATAACCTACTACATTAAAAAAATAATAACAATATTAGAAAAAAATTAATTAAGATATTTTGATTGATCAAATAGTAATTAGACAAATAAATAATATGGTAATGATTTTTTCCCTTTAAAAGTATACATACAAATAAGACTTACTGAAATTTATTTGATATACACAACAATTTATTCAGTAAAACAGGTGAGGATTCCTATAGGGTAATAGGTAATAGGGTATTCAGCGCCAAAACTCCAAAGACCATTTCATAATGACAAATGCGTTGTGAAAAACAAACTTATCAATTATAAATACCTTTCGACGACCTCCTTTAACCATCTACTTGAACTAAGTTTTTTGTTTTATCATAATTATTGGCATTAATGTCATTATCAACAATTTTTAGTTATTTTCACTTACATCTCTTTCTGAAATAAAAGGATGTACATATGACGGACGGACATAACGAAACGGAATGGGTTCCTAAGTTTACTATGGAACTTTCAAACCAAATCTAAAAGCAGGGTTCTATTTCATCAGTTCTATACACTTTTTTCTTGTAAGAGAACATGACATAAGTACTACAAAACAAAAACAGAGTCCCCCTTTATAAATAAACGTATGTTCATATCTAATTCAATCAATCTCAGACAAAACCCTCTGCTCGATTTAATTACGAATGATCATAATAAATTGGTTTAACTTAAATCTTATATATTAGCTGACATACGAGTATATCATATGATAACATAGCTTACTGGAAAATCCAATTAGTTTATTCCCGATGTTAGTCGATCCGAGCGCTTGACGTGAAATCGGTGAACCGAATAGTCTAAAATTCGCGTGCGTTGTCACACGGTATAGCTACCAGATTAAATGTTAAAATAGAAACGATATCTCGTATTGTGCTTAACGTGTTTTTAATGTGGAACATGGGAGAGAATTTATAATTAATTTGTATAGTTATTGCACCCTTGACTTCGGGGTTACGCGAAAAAGTCTTTAAAATTATACAGTATAAACTGATCGAAGTATTGATTAAGATATAAATTGATAGGAAATTTACTGATAACGTTTGGGAAATTGGTCCAGACTTAGGGCCTACTTCTGAATGTAGTAAGTAAGCTAGTAAGCGGCCGCCACCATTAAATTCATAAGGAGTTTATAATTTTTTTATCAGTGTCTATAATTTCAACAGATCACATACAAAAAAGTGTGCAAATCTTTAGAGATTTAAATTAGTGCAGTGTTCATGCTGCGCCCTGGTTACAAACCAGAATTGAGAAAATTAAGGACTACATGACGATTTTGAAACACACCTACTTAGCCTTTAACTAACTCCTTTGTTTTATCATGCATGGAAAATGAAAGGTCACAGGTCAGATCAGATGGGGTTAAAGAATCTGTTTTTTTGGAAGAGAAAGAACATGAGCATTTTTTTCAAACTTCAAAACAATTGACAACACGCTGAGCATAATACAAATACTCTTGCATGTAATGTACATCTGACGAAATACAATAGAGGGAGGCAATAGAATTAGTCGCTCTAGTCCAGCCCTCCAGTCCAAACATTTTTTTTTTACTTTCTAAGAAAGGGAAAAACGTAAAGCAAGTCAGCTGAATACTGATCATGTTCTGCTAACAAAATGATGACAAGAACAACTTTAGCATTAAAGGGATTAATAACAACACATAAAACTATATTACAACGATATCCAATATTAATATCTCCCAAAAAATTGCATGTTTTATAAAGTAGAATAAGACAAAGAGACGAAATTATGCGATCAAGTAATGGGAAATAATTAATACTAAGGTTGGGTTCGCTATTTCATTTGTTTACGTTAAATTTACTCTAAACAAAAAGACAATCATGTTCTTTTCTCGTTTTTCCGATCGTAAATAGACTTCAGTATTATTTATAAATACTTTAATAACATTTACCTTGATGAATTTTTTATCGTTGACCCTGAGCATAACGAGTTTATTATTATTTGGTATTAACAATAATTAAAATAAAAGCTTTAAAAGACATGATAATCTTTTTTATAAATTTTATGAAACCACACTACTTCATTGGAGATAGATTTTTTGCATTAAACCAAAACTTCACTTTTAGCCAACATGCCGAAAAAATGGTTCTGAATTCCTCCTTTTTTCATTTTATTTGTTTCTCGATTACTCTATTAGTTTTCAACCGATTGACGTGATTATTTTTTTGTTTGGAAAAGTTTGCCCAATATTATATAGGCTATGAGTATAAATTAACAATATATTTGAAAACTAGCTGCGCCCCGCGGTTTGACCCGCGTAAGTCCGTATCCCGTAGGAATATCGGGATAAAAAATAGATGTTGGCCGATTCTCAGACCTACCCAATATGCTTACCAAATTTCAGAGGAATCGGTCAAGCCGTTTCGGAGGAGTATGGCAACGAAAACTGTGACACGAGAATTTTATATATTAAGATAATCTACTGATATCATGGTATAGGGTTTGAATTATATACCATGGTATAGGGTTTGAATTATAATTAGACTTAAAACGTGTAAAAAATATCTGACGTACACAGCAAATTGGCCATTCAATGTGTTTTATCTCCACAATCAACAACTTGGTAAATCGTATTGCTAATGCAGCAAGCGGACTTAAAATGCAAATTAAGAACTTGTTGTTTACTAGAGAATTGGTTTTTTATTCGAGTGATTTGTTTTTTCTATTACTTTCCTCTGAATAATGTTTTGTGTACGTTCTTTTGTTGTCTGCAGCACTTTAGCTGTTACCTTGTAGCAATGTGTTCGTAATATGCCATCAATATGGTATTTTATTTATGTTTCTTTCTCTTTTGTTTTCTTCTATGAGTATCTGTTAAATGAGTATATTGTATTGTAATATCTACACACATACATACTATATGTATGTGTGTAGGGCTGCATTAAATAAATCTACATTGAGGTAAAAGTTACATTAGCAGTATTATATAAAATAAATATTGAAATTAAAATGTCAATGGCCTTTTAATTTTCAAGACGTCACATTTTGGATTTAAAAGCTGAATTAATAACAGCCATACTTACAAAAGCGACCGCCTCCTTGGTACAGTGGTTAACGCGTGAGCTTAGAACCGAGGGGTCCTGGGTTCGATTCCCAGTGGGGACGTTAAAAAAAAAAAAAAAAATGTCTCGGTCTGGCAGGACACAGAAGGCTGATCACCTACTTGTCCATAAAGAAAATCGATCAGTGAAACAGATGTATATCATCTGCCCCATACCCCAGTAGGGGACACGGGACTTCACTTATACTTACAAAAACGTCCCATACAATTGATTAAACTGAATATAACCTTTTTGTTGAGTGGGAAAATCTTGCATAGATACCTACAGTCCCGAGTAAGGAGCTGTGGGTTCTTAACTGTACTGTGTTTCGTGGAGTCGCTTTAGTGTTGGGGCCACGGGAGCTGGTTAGAATTCGTCCTTGATAAATGAGTATAAAGAGCCTAAGAGTTAAGCAAAGATAACCAAATGTGTGACAAATAGACATGACATAGCTTATGCTTAATTCTAAGGATAACTCTGGAATAACTATTAAGTCGTCATATCCTGCTTTTAATAGAATCGTGAAATGTATGAAAGAATTTTCGTTACGTGTACCCTTAAAAAGCTCATGCATCTGTAAAAAAATTGATTTATCCGAATCAATCATTTTATTCTGGTTTAGCAGACCGCCACGGCTTCGTTCGTGGTACATATATAGCCTATAGCCTTCCTCAATAAATGGACTATCTAACACTGAAAGAATTTTTCAAATCGGACTAGTAGTTCCGTTTTCGAGATCAGTGCGTTCAAACAAACAAACTCTTCAGCTTTATAATATTAGTATAGATAAGCACATAGGTTACTTTTACACGGGTTACGTAGTATACGGTTAGTAACGCCACGGGATAGTCTTTTATTCTTTTCTTGAATTATAATAATCAATGCAGTAGAATAAAAAAGTGGTTAAATATTTACATATGAAAGTTGTTTATAGTAAAACAATTATTTTTATTACAGAATCGACAATTACATATTTCCAAAAATAGTGTAAACCAGTATTACATTTATTTACGGACAGCGGCAGTGGATTATAATCTTGCCTCGATGAAAATAAAAGTTAATTTATATTAAACCGACACATTAATTTTAAGATATTGTTCAATTTGTTAAAAATTGGTCGTTTTCTTATTTATAAAAAATGTATTGTTATTAAAAGTTTTTTTAGTCGAGTAGTCCAGATACAATAAAAATACAATAAACATAGTAAATATCAAAAAAAGTATAACCTACTTATAAATAAAGTGGAATCATAATGGAATATAGGGAACCCATCAGATCTTTTGTGACACTGAAGAAAATCGAAAAAAATATTGTATTCGAAAACCCCTTTTGATCAGTAAAAATAAGCTACCGACAATTTATTTATATACTAAAAATACACAGCTTTATATTCATTTTTATAGCACGCTGTTTCAAAAGGCAGCGCCTCCATCGAACAGTAATCCCAGTCGCTTTAAATTCAAATCTAATTTTCATACAAACGTTGCGGGTGGCGTTTTCCATACATTACCTGTCGATGTAGATAATACAATACCTGAACTATCCGACTATCCCTTTGTTTGCATTCTGTATCAATATAAAGATACTGTATTCAGTTTTCAACTTTAATACGTTTTGTTAGAGATTTAATTCAAGCAAAGGTTAGCGAGATTGTTTGGTCTTGATAAAGCGTCGTTACAAAACTTTCGTTTTACACATAAAATAATATGGAATTGAATTCTACTTCTATTTATATTTCTTAGATATTTTGAAGTATAGTTGAATATATAATATATGTCTAAATGTAGATTCTAAAAGATTTTCTACACAGTTTAACGAGCCATTAGTGTTGCTCGTTGTTGTCGTTGCTCGACATATATTATATTATCATACGAATCAAGTGTATTATTAAATGCATCAATAGGAGCATAATGTTTAATATGGAATATGTTGTTAAGTATTATTAAAATTATATGTAAACATAATGCACTTCTTTTCTAAGCTACTAGCCCCAACGATATAAATTCTTCATTTGGGTTAAAAACTTTCTCTTAATTTTTTTAAATATATTTTTCAACAACTTATGACGCAAGCATGAAATATACATACTCAATTTGACGTTTGTTGTTTTTACATTATTTCATAACTATAAGTACAATTCAGTTACTCATTTTATTTTTATAGAAGAAATATTAAATACTAAAAATAACATAAGTACTAAATAACTATATAAACATTTTAATATCTCCTTGGTACCTACTTAAAAAAGAAACAAGACAGGTATCATAGCAAATGGAGAACCAGTGAAAGGATATTGGCCTTATAATTTGTTTACTCATAAAAATAACTTGTTATTCCGTTTTGATTGCAGGAAACTAAACCTTACCTTAAGTATCTGTTAAATTGGAATCAACAATTCTCTATTCTGTTAGTGTTTCTTGCAGAAAATATTATGATTTAATTTATATTATTGAACAGTAAAAACATCTTAAATAGATAACCCCGATAGATAACCAAGATTTTCCTTGGAAATATCGGGTTTTGAATGATCTACAAAATAAGAGACAGATTAAAGATGTTATATTACATGACAGCCAGTCTCACACCGCATTAAAAACACACACAAAAAATAGAATAAAACATTTCTGGGTCGATAATTATAACCATAAAATAGTTAAGTATGCATTAAATAATTATTGGGAAAAAGAAAAAGAAACGTGTTGAAAACGGACATCCGACTAAAAACTTGAAATAGCTTGCTTATAGCTTGCTAACATGATTATATAAAAACTTTTAACTACTAGACATCTAGAAAATTGGGAGTAGTTTAAGTAAAAAAAATACTTAAATCTTTATCGATTCTGGAAAAGTCCTTTAAAACGGTCATTGGCCTCTGATCGATTCACCTTCCCCTCACTAAAATCTTTCGTATAAAAACTTAAGCCTTTTTTTGTACAAACGCATTTTATATATTTTTTAACTTCTTAAGAGATTCTGACTCTGACATGAAATTCTTAATTATTGTTTGATTTTAGTTGTTGTAAATACATAATATAGCAAATTGCAAGCACAAGTCACACAGTTATTTGAGTTTCCGTGTCAAGCTAAAATTTATCGCATTGTAGTGATTACACAGTAAATAGGGCTTATTAATACTTAATTCGTGCTTTCGGAACCTTATTTTTTGCAGATTGAACAACACTCTTAGCCATTCATATCTTACATGTCATACAATCACATTATCGTATGCAAAACTTACAATAAAATAAAAATGAATGCGGAACATTCTGCATTTAAGCGACCGCTTATACGTACTTTAAGTAAATTATTATTCAGTATTATAACAAGCATCGTTAAGAGAAGGCGGTCAAATATAAAATGGACTATAAACCAAAGAAAAACATTTTACGCTTACGACCAGATACTATCGATTATGTTTATAGAAGTATTAATTTAAGCAAGCCAGGTGAAATGGAATATGCTATCAGAATGTTACGAGATTGGACTGAAAAGCAACCCCATTTTAAAAGAAACGATTTTTGTAAGTTATGTATTAGTTATTTTATTTTATACTAGATATTGAGATCGCTATATAGGTTTCCTATTGAATTATCGATCGTGAACTTATTTGCTGTGATATGGTCATACAACATATACTTCATTAAGTTATCCTCATAGGAGGCCTGTGTCCCAGCTGTGGGAACATGTATGGGCTGATGATGATGATGATATTTCATTATAAGACTAATTGTGCCCCGCGGTTTTACTCACGTAGTATATATGTTGATGTTATATAGCCTAAGCATTCCTCAATAAATGGGCTATTTAATACTGAAAGAATTTTATCATACTAGTAGTTCCTGAGAAATAAACTCTTCAGTTTTATAATATCAGTACAGATTTAGTTCGGACACACTGAGCATTTAACACAGATTATTTAAACCATTATTTCGAAGTCTTCGAGTGATTAATATGTTCTTAATTAGTAGAAAATAGTTTGGGCTTGTTACGTTTTCCTAGCCTTCTATTTGTGCAAAATGAAACAGCGTGCGTTGTTAATGATTTCATGAGGTTGCCGCTTTTTAAGTTATGTACGAGTATGGGCCATGAACATTTGTAGATTTAAAAAATGTTTTGTTAGCGTGTTTGGATATTGGGATATAGAAGGGAAAATAAAAGACATCGGGAATTAATTAATTATATAATAATTAATAGGAGACAAGCCTACACTCCACTAATTCCACTAAACACAGTAGCATTCACGTCCTACCTGCTATTCCACGTCGAACTTCTGTGGGGGTGTGGTATCTTGAAAGCTTAGTGGAAGCTTTCAAGATAATTCTTTTTCTAATCTTATACTGAATTTGAATGTGATCATCTATTACAGTTTCTATTTACCTTCTAATTAAATTGTTATTACAGCTGACAACTTTTTGCGTTCCTCAATAATTGTTGCGAAGGGATCCATTGAGAACGCTAAGCAGAAAATCGACAAATTGTGTACTCTACGGTCATTACTTCCAGAGAATTTCCGTTGTTTTAACGCTAAGGAAGATTTCGCTCACGTGTTTGAAGTCATGTATGTGTATTTTATTACATCTTTATAAGCTAGTTTTCTGTCTGCGGTCTCGACCGCGCGCGTTGTAACTTTATGTCTCATGAGGGAGGGATGATGGAGGGATTCTGTTCTAAATTTATTGTTTAAGTGGCGATGAAACTCAAAAATAACAAAAGAATTTATTTGTTTATTTATGTTTATGAGTAAATATAAGTTTAATCATCCGATCTTACTATTTTATAATCTCAATATAATACATACAGATTTTTAAAATGAATTAATTATCTCGTGTTACCTATTAACTTATATAACGATATTGATTCATTTATGATTAACATTATCTATGTAACATTTTTATAATGAAAGTCGATTTGATTTATTCAGTTGAGATCTTATAACCACTAAAATGTTACTAGATCACATATAATGATATTAATATTCATTCTTCAAAATACATCTATATTTAATATATTTCCATTCTCAACTCTCAACTCTCAACTCAACTCGCAACTCCATTCTCTCAAAGAAAATCGTAGATCGGATGTAAAATGCATACAATATGTATTTCCCACTGTCAAATAACAAATTACCTCACTTCGGTAGATTATTTCATCGTTGACAATGCTACTTAATGAAACATTAGAAACATGTCAAGTTTTGACAATGTATTGAACGTCGAATTTCTTTTTTACTATTCTCTTACTATAATTATATGACATTTCAGGAAACCAATTGTTTTACCACAAGTTACAGAAGATCACTGCAGATTGATGACAGTGAAAGTTTACGGGACTATCGAATCGTGTCATATATCTGATGCACTCAAATACTCGATTGTTGTAAGTATTTAAGTATATTCTAATCACTGTATAATTTAATTACCGTTCTATGTGTCGGCCTATAATAACCGGCCTGTCGTGACAAGAACCTCAAACCCGAGATCGCCGTTGTTGGAAAAAACTTGCTTCTCGAGGAATTAAAGGAACAATCATCATCACTTTGTCTCGATGTCCAATCACAATCGATCAAAAGAACTTTTGATAGTGGCCGTGACACATATACTTGAATTATAAATCTGTAGGTACTATTCGATTCAAATGGCAACGTCAATGTCCCTTACATGTCTATTACGTGTCTATGTTCTTCTTAGAAAAATACTATTTACTTATAAAACGTCTTTACAAATAAGGTTAAATCAAACCTTACATCTTTGAATTAAAATGTTGTTTCCTAACTTTGCTTTGAATGAAGACCTAGGAATGACGATGACACAAAATGGGGCACTTTCTTTTTATTCTCGTAGTTTACCTGATGGTAAGCGATCACCACCGCCCATAAATTTTACTTAAAAAGTAAAATACATCTTGCTCTATGTTTTTACATTAGGTCGAAACCGGTGAAGGCGCGTAAATAGTCTAAATTAATTATTTTAACATTTAATTCCAGCTCGGCGATTATATGCGACAATGCGACTTCATTCGCGAATATATTTGTATTTTTGACTTGAGCGATGTCAACATAATGGACGTAATAACAAAACTTAATCTTATGGACTTAAGACACGCTTTCGCGGTATACTTTGTGAGTATTATACGAATTATCAATGTATTATTGCTCTCATTATTTAGTAAACGACGTACCCAAAAAACGAAGAGACTTAATCTGAATTCGACTGAACTCTTTTGATTAGTTTTGTTACTCGATAACTTCGTGAGTTGTCAATCGATTGGCTTTTTTTTTTTTGTTCTCATTGGAAACTGTTGTAATTGGTCCCATTTTAGAATATGGAGCGGTACTTTGGACTTTTATTGAAGAAAAGAATTGATGCCTATATTATACATAATATTTTTTTAGTTCAGAGCAAATAATATGAAGAATTCGAAAGCTTAAGAAGTACTTAATTATTATTGTTATGAGTCAGGATAACTGTGAAGATGGCTTACTAAGAAATACTATAGTACTTAATTTACCGACATACCAATATTTTGCAATTATTTTACCTATTTTCTGCACTTATAAAATGTTATTTTTCCTAGGAAGGACATGGTTTGAGATTTAAGAGCATGTACTTCATAACAACGTCCAAACTTGTAGATACCTTGATCAATCTCCTAAAACAAGTCCTAAAGCCAAAACTTATTGACCGTATCAAAGTCGTGAAGTCCTGGGATGAAGTACACAATATAATTGACAAGGACATCCTGCCTGTTGACTTCGGTGGTTACGAGAGATCAGAGCAGGAGTTACATGGTTAGTACTTTCAATTTAATAAATTTGAATGTTTTCATTGAATCGCGATCTGATGAAGATCGTTTATTTATTACTGTATAATTGTGGTTACTATAATAATTGGAATTGGATTGTTTGTTGAAATGCAACATAGTTTAAAACTGTTTTACCATATGTATTCGTTTTACAAACGTATCGTTTAAAAATATATATAACTTATCAATGTCCTGCAGGTATTTACCGAAAACGATGTAAAATTTACATACTTCATCATCAACATCACTCTATATGTGTTTCCACTGCTATAGCACAGGCCTCCTACGAGGCCATAATCCACCACGCTGGCTAAGTGGGGTTAGCAAATGTTACATATCATCGAACTTTTGATTCTCGGACATGCCGGTTTCCTCACGATGTTTTCCTTCACCGTTTTGAGCCGTGGTAATGTTACACATGCGCTGATAAATTGCAAAACCAATTTATTTCCTGCGAGCTCGTCTGGTCTCCTACTCCAACTTGTCGACTTTAAGTCCATTACATATACTTATTGTAATTTTTTTTTGTATGCAGATGATTGGTTAGAAGAGACATGCAATGAAGAATTCCAGAAATATTTGCGTGATATAAACTCAACAGGAACGGATGAGAGTTCGAGGCCATCTTACAAATTCAATGAGGAATATGCTGGAATGCCTGGAACGTTTAAACAGTTAACCGTTGATTAAAGAAATATTGTGTATTGGTTAAAGATAGATCACATTTAAATCCGTTTTCTATCAATTTTAGTGAAATATGACTTAACATCAATAACCAACAAATGAACTACGGGGATAATATTTATGAAAAATTAAAGTGATTTATAATGTATTGCAGTCAATTTTTCTTTGATAATATCAATGTTTTTATGAAACAATAAGATTATGATATCTGTGATTATTAGTTTTGAAAGTGCACGTTCATTAAAGTAGAAGATTAAATTTTTACACTAACAATAATTTATGTAATATTATGGATTTTTACACGTATAAAACTTATCAAATAAATATTTTAAGAATCAGCTGCCGTGTGTTTTTTAAACAATAAGCTGCTATATGTATAACTGTGGCAGTTCATTTAAATGAAAAAACAATTTTTCATAACATTATGAAGATAATTTAATTTTATTATACGTTTATCTATGTATATCAAATGTCTTATCGGTACTTGAAAATTTGATAATCACACTGTCATAAACTATAAGTAAAAGTTATGTAAAACTAGATGGTCGCCTCGGTTTCACCCATGGTACATATTATATAGCCTATGTCACTCAGTGTAATTGCAGCTTTCTATGGGGAAAGATTTTTTGAAATCGATCCAGCCGTTTACGCGTGATGGTGTAACCAAGGGAAATAGGGATCCAGTTTTTTATTTTATTTCTTAATTTGTTAACAAACGTACGAAATAACAAGCTGAAATGTGTATGTAAATAAATGAAAGATAACCGAATAAAACAGATTCCTGTAACATAATTTTCATTTTTCCTAAAAGTTACAATGTATTTAATAAAATGAATGTAACAAATAAAAAATATAATCCATATCCTTTATGTTAGTTTCGATTATCATATGAAAGTAAAATTTATGGACTTAACTATCTACTAAATGAATAAAATTTAAGTAACTAACAATAAAAAATAGCCAAAACGTATTAACACGATCCGAATTAGTAATATGAAACATATTCAATATATGTTACATAATAATTATCATATCATTATTAATCATAAAAACCATTTTTTTACATTTTACGATCCAACTGCCACAGTAGACTCATAACGTTTTGCGTAACTCGTAGATTCAAGTCCTAGCCAGAGTTAACCAGACACGCAATGAAAGAAATATTTAAAAAAAAAATAAATAACATACTTAACGTCGTAAAATAAGCCGCTTGGCTCATGAACGTTTTTTTTTTTGCAATTCCTTATATTTTTTACATCATAAATAGTTGATTTTATTCAATTTTAACACAACATCATAATATAGTTAAGTACTAAAAATATATTACAGTTATTTACAATTATAATATTTATACTGTAATTAATTAATTAACAGCACGCCCACATTAATAATTACATCACAGAATCGTGGGTACCACATAAAAAGTATGAGCTTAACATGTTTTTAATTAAAATTATTATAGATAAAAAAACGATGAGGTCAAACAAACTGCTTTAATGATTATGTAACAAAAATTGAATAATTCATAAAAATCGTAAGCCATAAATAATCTTAGGCCTAGGTCAATATAATTGTGTAGATGTCTTGAATCTTAATGTAGACTGATAGTGGTAATAGTAAAACGAAATAAATAAAAACATCTGAAATTCTTTTTTGAGTGATGGAATAAAAATAGTTTCTTGTTTAAATGTATTCCAATGCCTTCTTGACTTTTTTGGCATCTCTAATATCCTACTAATCCTACTAATATTATAAATGCGAAAGTTTGTAAGGATGTGTGTGTGTTTGTTGCTCTTTCACGCAAAGACTACTGAACCGATTGCAATGAAATTTGTTACATAGTTAGCGGGACAACTGGAATAACATATAGGCAACTTTTTATCCCGATATTCCTATGGGATACGGACTTACGCGGGTGAAACCGCGGGGCGCAGCTAGTAATACATAATTTGTCAAAAGTAGTTAACTAGGTAATACGTTTAACAATATTGTAATTAAATTAATACTGTAAATAGACGTTTATTCGCTTTAGTATATTTAGGTTATTTGGCATTTTATTACCCACATAATTGACTCGACTATTAAATCGAAACAAACAAAGTAATTTAATAAATACATACATCAAAACTATCAATGTTTATGTAAATGTAGTTGCGTAAGTAGTGAACATAATTATTGCCGGACTCTGAAGTCCCATTGAAGGACGAACGTGGTAGTCATATAGCTTTTTGGTACGTGATGGATTTTTTTTTGTAGTTAATTAATATTAAATTAGAAACATTAGATAAGTCTAGTTTTAGTCTTGGTTACAACTAGTTCCAAATAGGGTAAAAGGGTTTACCTGTGACAATTATATTATCGACAATTATATTAAAAAGAGGAAACCTTTGTATTTTTGTATGTTTGTAACGTTTTCAAAAAATTATTGCACCATTTGAAAGCTGCACCTTCATTGAGACATAGATATATGTACGGGCATAGCCGGGGACACAGCTCGAATTGAATAAAGAGGTAGGTAGATGGCACAACAATATAGTGTACCCTCGTGAAATCAAATATTATATATTTTTACACACCAAGAGACCAGTTCTTCATTTGCTGTATGTATCTAAAAACGCGTAATACAGCTCTTATAAAATCGAAGTATCAGTTCTGATTCTATACAATCTATGTAAATAAACAAAAAATGATTAATTTTGTTCTGTCATTCTGTTTATCGCATAATTTTTAAAAAAGCTACCAAGAACAATAAATTTTGCTGGTCACTTATTATTTAGATATGACTGTTTTATATCAGTATCATCTTATATATAAGTTAAAAAGAAGACTGGTTTCGTTTCATCGCATTTATTTGCATCTGTAAGTGCATTTATTACAACGATGAATAAAACTATAATATATCTGACTTATATGGACATTATTGCTAATTAATTGTAATACGATAAAATTTTGCAATTAAGTCATGATTTAATCCTTCCTACTTACATTATAAATACGAAAGTTTGTAAGGATGTGCGTGTGCTTGTTGCTCTTTCACGCACTGAACCGATTTCATTTATTTATTTATTTATTTATTTATTTATTTATTTCAATGAAATTGTGTACGTACGTACGTACAACTGAAATGACATATAGGCAACTTTTTATCCCGATATTCCTACGGGATACGGACTTACGCAAAAGCAGTGGTGGCTCAGTGGTGAGAACCTCGGACTTCAAAATCGATAAGAACTAAATTGGTTTTTCAATTTATCTGCGCATGTAGATAACATCACCAAAACTGCTTAAATCGGTGAAGGAAAACATCATGAGGAAACCGGCAGGTCCGAGAATCAAAAATTCGACGTTATGTGACATCTGGAAACCCGCAATTGGCCAGCGTGGTGGATTATGGCCTGAGCCCTCATAGGAGGCCTGTGTCCCAGCAGTGGGAACACATAAGAGCTACGGATGATGATGATGATGACGGTCTTAAGCAATTGAAACCGCGGAGCGCAGCTTGTATTATAAAATTGTAATAAATAGTTCTTATTTCCTATTTATTGTGCATGTGTGGGTAAGTAATTTTAAATATACTTATCGTTTATGGATTAAGTTATATATATATTAAGGATTTGAATTAATTAGTGATATGACAAATCCCAATTTATTAATTAATTTATACGAAAACGATTTTTTTTTTACATTTTCAAAATGCTCTTACGAACGTGTATTGCCGATATTTCCATTTATTATTGTATTATCGTAGTCTTGCTTTTTTATATTTTCTGCATGTATCGCGTCCGGATAAAATAGAACAAAAAGTGAGTGAAGTTACCTAAATTACCATCCAGTTAAAAAGTGGTAAAATTGTTATAAGCTATATATAAAACTAGCTGCGCCCCGCGGTTTCACCCGCGTAAGTCCGTATCCCGTAGAAATATCGGGATATAAAGTTTACCAAATTTCATTGCAATCGGTTTAGTAGTTTTTGCGTGAAAGAGCAACAAACACACACAGATCCTTACAAGCTTTCGCATTTATAATATTATTAGGACTAGTAGGATATCAAAAATCCTTTCCCTTACATTTTCAGCCGGTTGACAAACACCTTTAAATGTCTAGATTTACCAGACTATCACTTTTATCATTGCAATGCAGACTGCCTCAATTCTCATATCGTAATTAAACTTGACCTCAAACATATACTAACACCAAATAATTTACCGTGAGAATTAAAGCTACACCAAATGCTGAGGGCACAAGGGTTACCAGTAATATATCAGACAAGAAGATATCAGAAAAAAAAACAAAAAAATTTCTTATTCTGTATATATATTACTTGTAACTGCTTGTAAGTTAAAGTCAATCATAAAATATAAATGTTTGAAATATGTACTAATAAAGTTTTTATGTGATAAATTAAATCTTCCTTAGCTCTTAGATATTTTTATGGATTACATTTTATACATATTCGATTTCCAAAAATGGCCGTCTCAATTCTATTTATTACGAAGATTTAGATACACAGCATGCAACATCAAAAACTATGTTATTATGTACTGTTAGGTTTAATCACGTGGTGGCGCGAACGAGTTTTTTTGTTTATTTTGGATAGCCAGCGGAATTATGAAGATATGATTCAGTATAGCCTTTGGCCTTTAACAACGCACATCTCTACGTAACAAAATAAAATATAAATTGACGATGGATTACGAGGCTAAGAAACAAATTCTATTCCTACATTCGGACTCGGCTGAGGTCGCGTGCAAAAGGGTCAACTTAACGAAGCCAGGGGAAATAGATCAAATGGTTCAGTTATTAAGGAGCTGGATTCAAGAACAACCTCATTTTAGAAGAAAGGACTTTAGTAAGTTTTATAAGCAAATATTGTACTATAGTTTAGATTCTAAGTAGATAGGTATTAGGCGTTGCTTGCAGACGATGACTGCCGTTTAAATAACGGTAAGCGTCAGCGATGACACACATTGCTAACGTATTGTTTATTTCTTTACGAGGACTCTAAATCTTTCTTAATTTTTCTTATATGAATTAATTTTTAATCCCTATGCCTTGTCCCCTTTCTATTATTAATATTAATCCCTGTTTATTTATTTCCTAATAACTTGCAGTAATTTTATGTGTGTTACTTGTACACTTGATATTTTTATATTATATTGAACTGTATTAAGAGGATTTAGATTTCGCAAACTATTGTTTGGTGTCCCTGTTTTAAGTAAATCTTAATTAATAATAATTGTAGAGCACGGCAAGTTGCGCGTTATATTTTTGCACAATTTTTGTAAGTGTTATCGTAAATCTTACAAACGCTAATTATCTTGAATATTTTGATAAATATTATATTGCATTTTATTTGATAATGATATTTATTCAAGAAAATGCAGAATGAAACGCATAAATATTCTGATCACACGCTATATACATTATATTTAAACCTAGCATGTAATATAAATAAATTAATTAACAAATTAATTAATTAATGTATTCAAGGTGATGCTTACATAAAAATGACTATCCTCACCTCGAAAGGGTCATCGGAACGAGCCAAAAAACAGTTGGACAAAATATGCACGTACAGAACTCTATTACCAGAAAGTTTCCGAGACTGGGACATTAAGAGAGACTTTCAACATGCATTTGAAGCTGTGTAAGTTCGATATTAGTCTATGTTTTGAAATCCATGTGATTGTATTTTAATTGGCCTTGTAATTGGTACCTTTAAGATCCGAATCTTTCGTATCCGGACAACTAAGCTTCTAGTTAGAGCGTGTCAATGGACACACATTGTCACATTCATACATACAAACGCTCGAAAACCAATACCCTCCTTCGGCGAGTTGGCTAAAAAGAGTGCTTTGTTATGTGCTCATATAATTTCTCGTAAATTTTGCAGCCATGTCTAATTAAATACAATTGTTATTTCTTAGTCATATGTGACTATATACAACTGTAGCGGTGCCACCTGATACACTAACAAATACATATAATTAACCAGATTAAGGTTAATTTCTCTCCCAAATTGGGTATATTCTTCATACTACTCGAATCTTTTTCTAAAATTTGTTTAGACTTTCAGCTGTGAAATCGGAAAACACCTGCATAATCCTGCAAATTCACAGTCACATTTATCTTATATATAAAATTCTCGTGTCACAATGTTAGTCTCTATACTCCTCCGAAACGGCTTGACCGATTCCTCTGAAATTTGGTAAGCATATTGGGTAGGTCTGAGAATCGGCTAACATCTATTTTTCATACCACTAAACGATAAGAGTAAGGCAGAACAGCGTTTGCCGGGTGCAGCTAGTAATCTTATAAGATTTTGTAAAAAGCAGTTTAAAATTCGAATAAAAAGTCTTTATCACAACAAAGTATAAAACAAAGTTGCTTCCTCTGTCCCTATGTAACTATGTATGCTTTAATCTTTAAAACTACGCGATGGATTTTGATGGGGTTTTTTTAATAGATAGAGTGTAATAATTATTAAAAAAGTCGGACGCGAAGCGTGCGATCCCCCGGACAGAAGCTATTCATAAACTAATCCATTTAGCATAATGTTTCCATAAATATGTTAATAATAGTAAAATAGAATAATTTATTTTTTGCCTATCAATTTGAATCTATAATTTTGTTTTTATTTAATTCAGTTCACAGGTAATTCTGCCAAAATTAACCAAAAATCATCACAGAGTATTCTTATACAAAGCTTGGGAAAATATTAAAGATGCATCCCAGATGTCTAGCAACTTTAAATATTCTTATATCGTAAGTATTTTAATTAAATATAGTAATATGAATTATAATGATATAAAATAGGGGATGAAATCTCATATCATGGACATTTCTTTTGTCCTCGCGGGTGAAGCTACGGGCAACAGCTAGTTTGCATGTAAAATGCTTAGTCCGGTCCACCAGCCACGGCCATATTTCCTGTAGTTTTAATACATTGCATATGGACTTGCTATACACTGCTGACACCGGTGTCCGCCAGACACTACAAGTAGTTCCCTACAAATCGCTTCTCGTGGCGGCGATCCTCATTTACAATAAATTAAAGAAAAAGTTGAAACCGTAATACTACAAAGCTACTAAACGATCAGTCTCATGCTAGACGGACATGCGTCACGCAGGTAATAAAGCTAATGAGCAACTGCAAAAGAATTGTTCACCTATCGAATTTATGATGGTAGCAACCGTTGCTTGGATTTTAATTATTTATTGTTATATCGTCAACAAAATAGGTTTGAAAATTTGAAAATTTCATCTTTTGTGTGTGTTCATGAAAGACGTGCATGTCACTAACAAATTAATTGTTACACAATAATTGTTTATTTTAGCAATTTTCTTCTTACAATATATGCCCATTGCTGTTATAGAATACAAGCTGCGCCCCGCAGTTTCACCCGCGAGTGTCTGTATCCCGTAGGAATATCGGGATAAAAAGTTGCCTATATGTTATTCCAGTTGTCCAGCTGTCTACGTACCAAATATCATTGCAATCGGTTCAGTAGTTTTTGCGTGAAAGAGCAACAAACACACACACACATCTTTACAAACTTTCGCATTTATAATAATATTAGTAGGATTTATCGTAAATGCCTTTACAATTTCAGATAGCCGAGTACGTCAAACAATGTGATTTCGCATTTGGATATCACCTAGTTGTAGACTTCTTGAACATTAACGTTATAGATTTGATAAATAAACTAAATATTGTCGAATTTAGACAAAGCTTCAATCTTTATATGGTAAGTATTACATGAATATGATTAGTTATTGCTATCGCCTATCCTATAATAACTATCCCATATCCTATATCGGGTCTCAAACTATCTTTGTACCAAATTTTATCCTAATCAAACAAATGTACAAATAGCCAGACAGAGTTTCCTTCGCATTTATAGTATTAGTAGGGATAGTAGAGATTAATTTTTACATTATATTAGCTCACCCGGCAAACACTGTTCTGCCTTACTCTTATGATTTAGGGATATGAAAAATAGATATTGGCCGATTCTCTGACCTCCCCTATATGCACCCAATTTTGTTTAAATCGGTCCAGCCGTTTCGGAGGAGTATGGCAACAAACAGTGACACGCGAATTTAACATTAGTTACAAGCGTATAATATTTGTTCAACCATTTCTAAAACATATATGACAAATAACATTTTTTGGAGTCTTTTATTTTAGGAAGCTTATGGCATGAGAATAATTGCGATTCATATTGTCAGCACTTCAAAGCTTATAGATGCCTTCGTTACAATTTTAAAACAAATCCTAAAGCCGAAAATCGTGGAGCGAATCAAACTTCACAAGTCTTGGGACGAATTACACGACATATTGGGAAAAGAAGTTATACCCAATGATTTTGGCGGTTATGAAAAATCTGTAAAGGATATACACGGTGAGTATTACAATTTCTGTAATATATACGTGGTGTGTTTCAAGATGTTCAATGTTATACTGAAATGGAAACATATAGAAGTATACAGATCACTCTATTTTATTCATATTGAATAAAACTAAGCCAAATCATAGACTGTGTATCCAGCACAATTTTTCTAATGATATTGTGTTGGTAGAAATATAGGTATACAATGGAGCCAATCCATTCCATGTCTCTTCCATCAGTTGATAATCTCTCCTCAGCCTTTGCCTGAGAATTTATTTACGTGCTATTGGGCAGCCAAGCTGAGGGTACGCCTGATGGTAAGACATCACCATCTCTCATAAATATTTGTAGAGGTAAAGAACTTATGTAGATGCGTCGCCCGCTAATAATTGATAAGGAAAAGATAAGGATTGACGACAGGAATGATGGAATGGACTGGGAAATCCTTTCTCATTGAACTAAACACAGTTTCAGCGTATGCGTGCTACTATTTCACGCACAATCTTCTGTGGGGTGTGGTACTTTCCTCCATACAAGCTGGTACATTTCGTGCAGAAGAGTGCTTTTACCCTTTGCTCGTTATATGTTGTATCGAAGGGAAAGTTTTATAAATCATGCTAATTACTTTATAGGTAATTGACCGCCTCCTTGGTACAGTGGTTAACGCGTGAGCGTAGAACCGAGGGGTCCTGGGTACGATTCCCGGTGGGGACGCACAAAAAAAAAAAATGGTTTTACGTGACAACGTCTTTTTCTCGGTAGAATATTTATTGATATGAATATTATAAAATTGCACAATAGGAACAAGGCATTGAATGAAAATAAGAATTGCACAAATTTTAACTATAGAAAATATATTTTGTTTACTAAAAAGACAGAGACAGAGACACAAGCACGCGCCGATTCAATGCGCCTAATTCTCTAGTACTGCGCGCGCGGCGGACCGATCATAGTTCGGTGACTCATCGTAACGTTACCGGGCGTTACACTTTTTCATAAGTGACTCCTAGCCGCAACCTAATTTAAGACGTTGTCACGTCAAAAATTTCTCGGTCTGGCAGGACACAGAAGGCTGATCACCTACTTGTCCATAAAGAAAATCGATCAGTGAAACAGATGTATATCATCTGCCCCATACCCCACTAGGGGACACGGGACTTAAATTTTTTACTTTATAGGTAAAAGAAGACTGAAATCTGAAAAAGCAAGAAGTGTTAATATAATTTCAATATCTTCCAGATGATTGGGTGGAGGAATTATCGAACCCCGGATTCAGACAATATCTTCGCGAAATGAATTCAGCTTCCACAGACGAGTCTCGGCGACCATCAAATAAATTTAGTGAAGAATACGCGGGAGTGCCGGGCACTTTTAGAGTATTGAGTGTTGATTAATCAGATGTTTGTGTATTATGAAATTGTTTTGTCTTAAAACTATTATAATATAAATTTAATGTATTGAATTGAGTTATTAAAAAAGAAATGTTACATAGGAGTAGAAGAATATAATAAATATACGATGTACCTTTTTCTTACTTTTCCTATATTATAAGTACAGAATATGGATACTCGTACTCACAAAGAATTGAGTGAAATTGTTGTTTAATTTGAAGTTTTCATTGAGAAAAATTGTAAGGTCAGCAACTGCATTGAGCTATTTGACAGATTTTTCAGGTATCATGGTGTTATGGTTATTATTTATGTTTTTGGGCTTTCCCAGAACTTCATACATTTTCTTTCCTATCAAATTGCCTGGCAGAGATTGCTGTTTAGCAATAAGGCCGTCTCCTATACTAATGATGTATTTTTTATAATATTGATCCACTTATTGTTTTATTTTAAAGTTTGTGCTGTAAAATCTTATAAATAAATTAATTTCTCCAACAAACTCAAAAATGTTCGTATTCTCTTAGTTATTTTTAATTTTTGTATTTATAATTTTATATAAACAAACATGAATAAATAATTAACCAACAAATCTCCATCGGATTTATATCAATGATTAAATACGTTATTAGTTCAAAAAGTCACTATGATATTTGATTTTTGTATGTACTTTTTGGTTGTTATCTTTATCACAAAGGACTGTAAATAGGCAGTGTACGAATACAGCACAAACCACATTAAACTTTCCACGCTATAGCGAGACGCAAACTGAATTGGATTTTAATATTAATTAGAAATTCTAGTGACTTGCCTTTTTGCACATTGTTTAATCCCGGCGGCAACCGCTTTATGCATGTAGAAATAAGTAGAAGCTTGACAAATTAAACGACTTTGATTTTAAATATATCGGACGTGCATCCATAGATCGCAAATAGGACTGTATTTTTTTATTATTATGTTATCATTGAAAAGATGACGTAGCCAAGACATATAACATCTCAGTCTCCCCGTGACCACGCTCGCTGTAAAGTGTTCGAAACGTCGGGTTAATAATATAATGAATAAATCGCGTTTAAAATCCGTTGAAAAGTTTTTAATTTCTAAATGTATAATACTCGCGTGAAACCAAACACAAGAAAATATTATGACGTAGCCAGTTAATTGCAACTATAAATTAATTGAAATGTAAAATTTTGCATTTTTTAAATTCACATATCATATTCGAGTTATTTCTCTCCAACTTCCATAGTTATATTCTTATATTAGCGGTTCCGGCTTCGCTCGTGGTATATATAATGCCCATAGCTTTCCTCAAAAAATGGGCTACCTAACACTGGAAGAATTTTTCAAATCGGACCAGTCGTTTCTCAGATTAGTGCGTTCAAACAAACAAACAAACTCTTCAGCTTTATAAATTTAGTACAGATTATCTATTTATCTCTAAGCAAATAAAAAAGACATTCCCTCTCTATTTAAATGTACACTTATTTGTGTGGTGGTGATCCCGTCACCATCTCCTTTATTTATAACCTACAAGCTGTCCACTTGCGGCTTCTCCTGTGAAATCAAAGAACAAGACAGCCCGGGGTCTTATCCACATACCTCCTGTTGCCGGGATTACCGGGTTAAAACTTTCCTGTCTTTTATCGAGTCTTAAACTATAAAAAAAATGTCATCCAATCGGTGCAGTGGTTGGTGTGTGAAGAAATAACCCATACAAAGAACTACATAGATAAACAGGCAAACACTGTTACTTTATATCCATACAACCATCTTATGTACTATGATGTGTTCAAGCAATAACTAAATTCGAATTTGAAGATATAAATGTAACTCATTTGATCATCTGAAATGTGAAGCTTTAGGTTATTTCACACACAGTGTGATAATATAATGGAACAAATAAAGAAAACTTTGCACTTTTTAAAAGTTTTATTATTTTTACGTGTCTTTCAATTGCACAAAATGACTTTAGTCATTAATTAATAAAAACCACACTCGCTCTCAACTAACGTATCTAATTAAACCCTTTTACACTATCCGATTCAAAAGAACACCTTAAATCAATTCCTATAATACATTTGGTTTTAATTTAAATAAAACAATTCCAAACATAACCAAATCACCTGTTAATAATTTAGTGAAGTGGTTTAAAGGAAAATAATCATTACACATTGATAGTAGGTATCTAAAACATAACTCAATTCCATAATCATTTACACAATTATCACAATAAACAAATATTTTTACTAAGTGAATTTCTTACGTGTAGATTGCAATCTCACTTTTAAGATTAATATTCAATTTATACATACATAGTATAATACTGCTTTATATAATATGTAAATAATATTTAATAGTTTGGCACTATCTGCTTAGATAATAATAATAGTTAGTTATACGTCAGTCCTTCTCATTACTTTTAAATGATAAAATGCCATTCTCAAAAACGATTTGACTAAGACTCCTATAAACAAAACTATCAAAACCATTGATTAATTGAAAAATTTAATTTCATTATTCCGGCTCCTCTTTTACAGTATACACAGACCGACGAATTGCCCCACCGTTATATTTAGTTCTGGTAACGTGTTGTAAAACTTCGGGTAACATGTCCCCTTCTGATGATAGCAATGATTCGTCAGTCACATTTCCACTTTCATCCCGTCAGGAGCGCTGTAGAAATTCCGGCGTCAAAACTTTTTGAGTGGCCTTCATGATTTTTTCGTGGTGCCTTAGTCTATGAACAATTTCGTCATGTAAAACGTTAAAACACATTGCAGTCAACGCAAGGCCAGTAATTATGTATATGGAGCAAAACCAAACAGTTCCTGAAGACGCGCCATTTCTTTGTGTTACTCCAGGCGCCAAGTGACCAAATCCAATAGTGCTCAGACTCATAAAGCAAAAGTAGACACCGTCTACTGGACTCCAACCTTCCAACTGATATAAAACCAGCGCCCCGAAAAATATATAAGTAAATATAGCAGCGAGACATAAGGAAATAGGAGCTAGAATAGAAAATCCTCGAAGCGATATTTTTGAGTCGGTATCTGTGCAACTCATAGAATCACAGTCTCGTAGAAAATTCAATCCAACTGGCTTGTCCTTAATTGATGTGGTACTAAGGCTATTTGCTTGTGACGCAGAAATAATTGTGCCAGAAGGGGAACGAACGTAATAGGGTTCTTGAAGATGTAATGTTTGAGTTCGAAAATCTTCGGGCCGCCGCACTTTTTCCTTGCGATCTTTGTTTGTAATTGTGCTTTCATCAAGACAACAATATCCACATTTAACACATATACAACAGCATATAGCTCTGCTAAATATACTGCGGGCAAATCTAGAGAGCAATGCGCCCACAACTGATAAATAAAGGAGTGTTAATGGTATACCTATAACAGCATATCCAATTGTCACTACTTTACCTAAAGCCGTTTTTGGAGCAACACTGCCATAACCTGAAACAAAATAAAATTATATGTATATTGTAAGGACTGAATTGTTTTTATTATTTGCATCGTTTCATACATTTAATTTCACACAGAAAAAACGGTCAGCTGCAAAATATATGTGATACATAATAATAATAGAGGTTCAGGGGATATTGTTTGTACAAAGTAACAAAACTAACTTAGAAACATTTATTTTAATCACGAAATATTATAATTTGTACAAGCTGTACTTTCGTGGAACTTGGTACGATAATTTGGTAGGCGAAATGGCTACCACAGACCTCTAAAATCTACCCGCGCTTTTTGAAAACCTCTATATTATCAATTATGAACTAATATTACTATCAATTATACTGTACGTTATAATTATTGGTCTCGTTTAGAAAAGGATCAAAGTTATCATGTAATTTATACTACATCATTATTTACTAAAAAAATGCTCACCTATTGTTGTCAGGACAGTTAATGAATACAAAAATGCCTTGGAAAAATTCCATTCGTAGTCGTCGGTGACAAGCGCAGGTGCGGATTCCAAGACCCTAGCTCCACCGTATTGTTCTGTTACATCAGCCGTCACTCGAGCAACTAATTTATCTTGAAACCTTGCTATTTCTTGAGCAGCAAGTCTTGTCCAATTTTCTTTGTACAGTATGTTTAAAGACACTGTTATCTCCCATATACTTTCAACAGTTTGTGATCTAAGTTCAGCGGTGACTTGTGCAATGCTATTATTAACTTTAGATATCGGCAGAGGCTTTTTATTCTCATTAGCCTGATAAGACGTCGTCGCCAGTGTTTTTTGGTGTATTTTGGCAGCGCTACCTTCGATAGCCAGGAATATAAAAGCCCCTACTAATGTGTATATTAAGAGTATCGCAAATATTCCGAGATTTGTTATACATCCTGCAATCAGACTCTTTTTCTTACTCTTTTTGGTCTTCAAACAGAAACAACATGTTGTAACAACGTCGTCCGAATGATCAGTTTTCACATTTTTCTTATATTTCCCATTAGTATGGTTCTTTTTCTTAGTTTTATCCATGTCTCATTTCTTTGGTGTAATAATTATTTACAGCATGTCCATTGCAAAAAATTGCATTTTACAAATATATCTGAAACAAACGAACGATTTAATGGGTAAATCTTTATTTGAAAACCCGTAAAGGTTCCGTTTTTCCGTAATAAAAAGGCATTCACAGTTTATACTATTAGAAATTCAGCAAAAGAAAATAAGTCGGCTTGACTCGTAAAAGGCGTGTCGGGAGTTTCAATGGAAAAGAATACGTAAATTCAAAGGAGGTATCTCCAATGTTTGTGAATTGTAAATAGCGCTTTGATGTAAGAGATTTTAACATTATAGGACCTGATCATTTATTTGATTCTGTTACTTTATTTATAAATTGTGGAAGTTAATGAGTGCCTGTTTCGATACAAAAAAAATAAAGTTTTTAATAAAAACCTTTTTAGCTTACTTAATGAACAATCACTATTTCGTTTTTATAAAACTGTATAAGCTTAACAACAACAACTTAGAGTTACTAATTAACAGGAAGAACAATATGTCAGTTTTTAAGTTTTTCCAGTACCACATTCATCGTACATGATGTCATATAGCCTTCCGGAATAAATGGCCTATTCGATAAAAATATTTTTTCAATTCGAACCAGAAGTTCCCGAGATTACCGCAAAACAAAACAAACTCTTTAGCTATAAATCATTCGGGCAAATGAAGTGGGCTTAACACCGTCCTACATTGTATATACACTTCTTTAGAAAATTACCTGTAATTTAAACTTTGATAAATAGCATTTTTAATCGGGACTAGATGTGTTACCAACAAATATTTTATCCCACGATTTAAGCAGTAAACTTCGCGAACTCAACTCTACTAAGCAAAAACCCGCTTTTGTAGACATTCAATTAAGCGTCTCCAAGATTCCCAAGCACAAGTATACTGACCTCATACATCTATCGCATTTGCAATGAAAACTTAACACATTCACCGAATTGCAAAACATAAAGCCCGAGGAGTGTGTTATAATATATATCTTTATTGTTAACCCGTGTTGCTGAGTACGTGCAAGTTTTGGTTGGATTGTTCCGGCTAACATTACATCTGTATTTCGACCTTCCGGTCCATTAACATCTGCGAACCCGTACAGATTAAATGAAATTTATTTAAATGGTCGTCACTTGCGGTCCGTTTTCAATTTGCACTGGTTCTGATAGTGTCATTTGATCTGTTGTGACAAATAGTAACTTTGTCTATCGTATTTTTATTATTAGGGATTTTTATCATATTTATTTGCTTTACAATGATGTTTGGTTAGTTCTTTGAGCATTACATTAATCTATACTAATATTATAAAGCTGAAGAGTTTGTTTGTTTCAACGCACTAATCTCAGGAACTGCTGGTCAGATTTGAAAAATTATTTCAGTGTTAGAAAGCCCATTTATTGAGGAAGGCTATATATGTATATATGTATTGCGGGCGAAGCCGGAAGCGGACCGCTAGTAAAATATAATGAAATAGATTAATAATTTTATGAATCACTCGTTAAATGAGTATGTTCATAAATAATGATACATTCATTCACAATCAAAATATTTGATGGATTAAAATCTGAGATTTTCTTCTTTAAAATATGAGCGGAAAATTCTATAATAATCAATATATGACTATCCAATGCGAAATCTACTGAAATTAAACAACAACCGAATTTAATCAATTTAAAAAAAAGTTTGGTCAAATTGGACATAGCAACGTCACAAATATATTATAAATATTAATAGTTTTACAAGAGTCTACGCTAAATGTTGTTATTTTCTAATTTTCGAATTGAAATATAAAACGTGATAAAACAAATAAAACTCAATCACAGATAATATAAACCGATCAAACATGAATCCTCTCTTACAACAAACATCATGCGTTCACGTGGCTACACGCGTTTACACATACATGTATAACATATACCTATGAAATGTTTAAGTGAGTGTGTGGTATATCTCCTTCTGCAGTAACGACTCCACTCCAAGTAATAAGGCCGAAAACAAACTTCCCAACACTTGCCTGTTTTTACCCGTTAGATTGCGACGCAACTAATCGCTAACTTTTGTTCAACAGATTCCAGAAACTTCTCCAACAAGATTGCGACCGCGCTAACTATCGTATTAAGTACTTGTACTTCTTGTTGGTAAAGTGTAAGGAATTGTAAGTTTGGTGGTGTGAACTGATATAAGCCGGATATATCGTTATTTAAATATTTACCACTCCGAAACAAGGGAGTCGAGTAAGGGATCTAAGTATCATCTAATTTGTTTGCTATTTTTTATATAATACAACCCAAATATATAATCCAAAAGTAATATTATGTACTTATTCTTTGAATAAAATTTATTGTCTGGTACACAATTTGTGTATCTTAAAAAGATTCGTAATACAAACTCGGTTTTATTTATAAAGTATAATCATCTAGACGCTCATCATTTTAATAAAATATAGATCAAACAATTTCCTTTCCTCATATTGTATCTCGTTAGTAATAGTTACTTCTTTGATCTTTTATACAACTCCTTATGAATATGTTTATATTTGAAGTATCATAATTGAGATACTCGATTACTTAATAATTCTTAGGTTAAACATTTTTACTTCCACATGTTCCAGAACCTTTAAGATTTAAAAAAAAAAAATTTAAAAAACCATCAAGGAGACTTGTCATTTCATGTCTGAATAAGCATGTCCAATTTCCAATAATATAACAATTTAATAATAATGTCCAATAGTAATATATGAAATTTACAGCATCATACTGCCGAATATATTGTTGAGATGAGTGTATAATATTCTGCGTTCAGTAGCACAGCTCATAACTATTGAAGCAAACCAAATACCAAATAAGCAATGCCCTTTGTGAGAAAATCGATCTTTAATCTATCGTCGACCTACGTCAATGACTACTTTTGTACAAACAATTCATTATGTTCAAGAATCAAACTTTAAGATCATATCTTCTTTAATTCCACTACAGTATCCCTCATTATACGATGAATTACAGCATGCATACAGCACTTAAAACAAACAGAATATAAAAAACAATAAGCAATTTATTGCACACCAAGATTTCAAGTGAGTTCCTGCATCATCAATAAGTGCTTTTAATAAGTATCTCTAGAACTTTCGACCGTATTCTAGTTGCCAGGCCGCATTGATGAACATATTCATCTAACACTTAATCGTGCAAGTCACAAGAATAAAGCCCCATACAAAACCCACTTGACCCCATTCATGCTACAAAATAAAATAGGAGGAAACCTCTCTCGCATCAGCGTGATCGCAGAACACATGGCAATAAAATAAAGATGTTTTTGTGGAGGAAAGTACGCTAATTAAATGGAATGTTTTGATGAAAAAATTTTAAACTTATTATTAATTATCAGAAAAATACGTCGTGAAAAAACAAATAAAAACGCAGGCGGAAATTTCAGGAAGTCATTTACCAATGTTGACTGGAGTTACTCATAATATAAAAGGATAAATGCTTGTTGTTCGCCCGGGGCTTCGCCCGCTTTTTAATTCTTATGGGAATGAGATATTTCACCGAAATAAAAAATAACTTATGTCTCTATCTAGTCTTCAAACAATATCGAGATAGAAAATTTATCTCATAATTAAACTGCTCTTTTGCGACGTGAAACAAATACAATTTCACATTCATGATATCTATAATATGAATACTAGGAATAAACTATAAAAAACCTTTTTAAAAATGTAATATTTAATTTAGGTAGCTATTTCACAACACTATGTGTATGAATCAGCGAAATGATTGTACACGCATACCTTCTACACCAAATTAGATTTGTCTTTTATATGTTTGTTAAGGTTTGAAAAACAAAAAAAAATCCTTAGAAGAAGTTCCAACGGGGTCGAGAAAAACACATGGTTCAACACTTTATAAACCTAAATAATTGCTGCAACGTTTCATAGAAAACTATATCCCGATTAACCAAGAACCGAATACCTAAAACGAACATTATCAAATCATCGCAACAGGCTCGATAGAAAATAACAATCCACGTAATATCATACTAAAATTTTATTATCAATTTGAAAATTTATGCCCACGAATCTCGCTCAGAATCCATTCGGGCGTACGCAGTAATGAAATAAGTCATTTAAATTGGAATAGAGATTTCAATGGGAACATTAGGCGTGGGGGGAGGCTAAAACGCGATAATATTGGATTATATCACTGATTTATGCAAAATCTTTATCGGCGGCGACACTTGAAATTGGATTTCGGTATCGTCACGTTGGTTCAGGTAAGCGGGTGGAACGTGAAAAGATTTCGCTCTGTCCCTTTTATTGCAAAGGCTGGGATTACGCTGGATTTGTGTAATTTATTTCGCCGATTCTGATAATTATTCTGTTTACGTTTGGATTAGATGTGTTCGCGAGTGATTTGATATTCAGTTTGCATTAAATAGAAACAATATTTGACCAGCAATGTGACTAATTCTTGTATTATTTAAATGACATGTTTCCTCGTTAGTCTAAGAAAACACCCATGGGTATGAGATATTTCACTGTGGCTTCGCCTATATCACTCCCTAGCCCCCTACGTCCAGGTATAAAAATAATTTCATTAAATCAATCCGCTGCGACGCAAGAAAAACACACATATACATAGTACATAGTTATATAAGTCCTGAAGTTTTCGCAAAATAAAGATTTTATTTATTATTTACTCTTTATCCCTACTAATATCATAAATGCGAAAGTAACTCTGTCTGTCTGTCTGCCTGTAACGCTTTCACGCCTAAACCACTGAAACAATTCTTTTGTAATTTGTTATGGAGGTAGAACTGAACTTGGGAAAGGACATAGGATAATTTTTAACGCGAAAAAAACGGTAGAAGGAGTTGAAATAGGGAGATAAAAGTGATGTAACCGAATTCCACTTGGGCGAAACCACGAAAGCTAGTTATTTATAATATGAGAAATACACCTATGGATAATATAATGAACTAGAAGAAGAGTGTATGTAACATTAAGTCAAGTATATCATCATTCATATAGCTGCATCCAAATCTATTCTTTTCTGCTCGGTTATTATTTTAATTTTATTTAATTAAGAATTCAATCGAATGCAAATAGTTAGTTTTTTAAAGTCAATTGGAAGAGGAATTGTCAAAATTATTATAAAACTTTATAGAAGTATTAAAAACAAAATACGATGGTATATTTTTATGACAATAATCTATTTAGTTATCTATAATTAAAACTGTTCCTAAACTTTTAAGAGTTTTAATGAAGATGAGACGCTAATTCAGATGGAGTCATTTTAGGGTTCCGGACCCAAAGGGTAACATTTTAAAATCAGAATATTAGTATTTATGTTGTCGTCTTGATAATAAATAATAAAAATTGAGTTTAAACTACGCGTGCGATCATAATTCGGATAGGTGACTAATATTTTTGCAGTTGTTCTTTAGTTTATTTGTACTGAACCCTTAGTATCGCAAAGTCCGACTCCCACTTGACTGATACCATTTGCGAATTGAGGAACGCTTTAAAATTCAACTTCATTCGTTGATTGATGTGGCATATATGGGTTAAAAAACTTGGTCTAGTATAGAAAGTATATTAAATTTAAAATATTTGCATGGATCCAGTTATTCTTCAGGTAATTAACTCCGTATTAGATTTGATATTTTTCTATGTAACTCTATCTACGAGGGATTAGTAGTCTATACTAATGTTATAAAGCTCAAGTGCTTGTTTGAACCCACTAATCTCTGGGACTACTGGTCCGATTTGAAAAATTCTTTCAGTGTTAGATAGCCCATTTATTGAAGAAGGCTATATATGTACCTTAGGCGAAGCCGTGGCAAACCGCTAGTTAAGAATAAATCTACAACATCATGATTATTATAGGATAAAAAGGTACCTAATGTTTAGTTCTCTAATGAAATAATACACCAGGTACATTAAAATTATCTTCATCGCAGCGGCGTATGCATAACTATCATTCACGAAAATCAATCAATCGCATATTCCACGGCACGATTTTTGGCAATTTGCTAAAGTTTAAAATCAACGAATAAAATCATGAAAAAAAAACACACACTCAGAGCTGCACTCTGTTAAATTTGACAAGCCTCCTGCTAGAACAACTTCGATTTTAATTGAAAAGTCTCTTGAAATCGACTGTAGTGAAATTGGATGAAAGGTAATCTTGCCTGGGCTCATTTTATTTGACATGCACATACGTAGAGCGCTGAGCGAAGAATTTACCAAATTCATTTATGCTCCATTTGAGAGGTGTCAACGGAAAAAGCAATAAGTACCATTTTAACTGACTAAAGATGAACGGAATGACGCATATATATCTGTCAATCTATATAAAAAACAAATGATTTAATAATAACAACTCGTGTATACAGCTGAGGAAGACATTGTGTATCGTCGAATACTGAAAGTATCATTATTCGAGATATGTCTTGAACAAAATGTAATAATAATGAGCAGCCAGTTGATACGAGACACGTGGAGGCATAATATACGTGACTTTCCTTTAAAGATACTGTTTTCAGGAACAAGCGTTTGTGCTAATGAAACTTGTTGATTATTTAAAAGGTAGTCAGTAATAATATACTAACACACATAATTTATATACATTACAAATTTGTTTGTAATGTATATATATTAAGGTTTTTATGATGTTTCAAGAGCAATAAAGAGTTAATAAATAAATAAATAAAATAATCTACAAAACTCATCGTAACTTCTTATTCATAAAATAATTACAGAAAGCGAAAATTTCGTTGACGTTAATGGGGCGCGACTGAAGGTTAAGAATTTTCGGATGTTTTTTTAGTTACACAATGCATAATTTGATTTTATAATTAAATATTAAATCGCTAAATCGCTAACCCACACACCATATTATCACATAAATCTAATATTAACAAAACTATTTTATAATATGTATTTACAGTAACCTTATATTTAAAATGGTAACTAAAAACTTAACTTGGACCACATGGCCCAACCATACTTTAATAAGAATAATATAGTTACCAACGCCTCCAAATAAATCAGTTAATCCCATCGTTTTATAATCGATGTTATAGTAATCAGCCAATAATTGGTGATAGTATTCCACCTAATTCCCAGTTTTACATAGTAACATGTAATCAATTCAGTTTTACGACCGGTTTATGACCAATTCGCACAGTTAATAGAGCATTTGACTGTCCACTTTTATTGTTTGCTCGTTATAGTTGCATCCACTGTTGTACCCTCATATTTTTCATCATTCCATAAATTCTATCGCAGATATACAGGACGGCGCTCCAAAGACATTTTATGGAACAATAAAATTGTTCTTTATTTATATCGCTATATATTTCTAGACGCACTTGTAAATAACTGTTAATAGTAGTAAAAAAAACGATGTCATTAGAAAACTAAGGAAGAGAAGGTTGTTATACAGGGTGCCTCGCCGATGGTATATGCTCAATAGTACTTATAGTCTTGCAAACGCTGATTGCGAAAATAATACGGTATACAGGGTGTCCCTGTGTAGCGAAGATGCGTTTTATGAATAGAACGATGATACGTGACACGTGACGGCATTTACATATTCTTTGATCTTATTTAATCGATCTTTATAAGTTTCTCTTTAAATGACTCCACCAAGGACCTCTTAATGTTATCCGAGAGGCGCCTACCGTTGCCAATAGACTCGAGATCTATACAATTACGATCCTGATATTTTCAAGGTGGTGCTACTTGAATCTATAAAAAATCTATCAATAATCGAAAATCATCGGGCAATAATAAATCTGTGATTATTTACAAATAAAAATAATTATTAGCTTTTATTCAATAACTGAAATTCAGTTTAAGTGAATAAAATACGAAAATAGCAAATAAAGTATAATGGATGTTTTTTTTTCTATCACTTTGTTTTACATGGATTATGGGCTGAACCCTCAGAGGAGGCCTGTGTCCCAGCAGCGGGTACATGTATGTAGGCTGATAACGATGGTGACTTTTTTTTATATATTTTAATGATTATTACCATTACATCGCAAATGTCAAGCGGCTTTTATGATTAAGATTAATATGCAATTCTTTTTTGAATACTACAATAAAACAGAATTACGCAATAGATATATAAACAAATAAGCCTTAAAAAAAACTGTGGAATAATTTATGTTCAAATACAACGAACGAGTTATCTAGCATGAACTTTTATATGAGAATTGATATCGGTCCAAAGTTTGAAACGGTTCTGCCACAGATAATATAGAACTGAAGTTTATAACAACATTTTAACCCAAGTTTATTTTTCAAAGGAAAACTAGAACGCTTGACTGCAAAATATTTGTTTTGCTATTGAAATTGAATGCAATCTTATATCCTACATATTCTGAAGTTGATAATCATGTCTCAATTAACTATGTTTACATTATAACATGATTCATCTACAAACGAAATTGAATAAAAAAAAAATCACGAAAATATGTAGGATATATTCTGAAGTTGATAATCATGTCTCAATTAACTATTTTTACATTATAACATGATTCATCTACAAACGAAATTGAATAACAAAAAAATCACGAAACTATGTAGGATATATTCTGAAGTTGATAATCATGTCTCAATTAACTATGTTTACATTATAACATGATTCATCTACAAACGAAATTGAATAACAAAAAAATCACGAAATATGTAGGATATATTCTGAAGTTGATAATCATGTCTCAATTAACTATGTTTACATTATAACATGATTCATCTACAAACGAAATTGAATAACAAAAAAATCACGAAATATGTAGGATATATTCTGAAGTTGATAATCATGTCTCAATTAACTATGTTTACATTATAACATGATTCATCTACAAACGAAATTGAATAACAAAAAAATCACGAAAACAAACTTTCATTATGAGAATTAACTCAAGGGATTGAAGGAATTTGAACTTTATGTACAATAGACATTAGAACATAAATACCCATGTCGAAACATGAATATACAAATGAGTCTCTCTATCGAATGATTACGAACGTAATTAGTTTCGTATACAAAACAATGGGGGTACGGGCCGCTACGTTGTTAATACACACGCAATCTGTTTCTTCATAACAGTGTCAGCTGGTACGCAGCAGCAAAATATTTTTTTTTCTGATCTGTACATATACAAATGATGGACATTTATTCAACGTAAGTTGTAAGAAAATAAAAGGAATTTTTATATGTTTATCATTATCAGGCCATATATATAATTATACGTGTAGATAATATTGCAGAGGCACAGCACTCCTATAAGGATAAGAGCCATATGCTAGTTAGTTACCAAGCTACTCCAAAACAGTTTGATCGATTTTAATATTTACCCAATGTTTATGTTATGAGAATAGGCCCTTTATTTGATATCACTATGTAAACAATGCATTCTCCACTAAAAAGGAAGTGGTGAATGCATTTGACGCACATCCAAGGGAAAATACCCTTGTCTCATGCCTTTCTTAAAGCAAGAGTGACCTACCGACCAAACTCTATTGGCTTTCGTCGAATCCCTCTGTGGCGGGGTCATGAGTATTGCTTAGAATTCATCCAAGGACATAACAACGTAACATGGAAATACCCTTAATATCGGAGATATCTAGGGAACGATCAATGAACCGCTGACACTACGAAATGACAATCCTACTGATGCTAAGACTACTAGCGGTCGAAACCCGTGTTTTCGTCAGCGGTTAAAACTACGCAGCACAACTAATGTAAAATAAAAATATTATGCACTCCAATAATGATACTGGGTATCCCAAAAATCTTATAAACATTTCAACTAAAATAGAAACTTAATAGTGGAAATATATTAAAAAACTAAACAAGGCCGTTAATAAAAAAAGATAAGAAAATTTTAATATAAAACTGGGCTGAGGTTTAGAAAATTAGAAACGACACTAACATAAACCGGCAAAATAAATGACATACGCACGTGTGAATAAATAGAAAAACACAATTACAAACAACCAAATAATTATCTACTGTCGATTTTTTACAGGAACAATAAATTTGTACATCTACATTCTATTCACTATCTTTTCTCCTCTTACCTCGTCACTGATGTTGGAACCCAACCTTTTTATTTGCTTTTACAAATGGTAGCTCAAATCCCATTTTCAATTCCTTGTTATTTGTCCATCATGATAAGATCACTTAAAACTTTTTAATCATTATCTGCTTCGTAGATAACTGGATAATTAAAACGGTGTTAAATCATGTAAGATCATACAGTCACTCATCTTTGATAATTGCCACTTATCTGTCAACACAATAATTAAAACTCTCCAAAATAAAATGTCCAAAGAAATGGTTCACAAATTCCTTGTTCGAATATTTTCTCAGTTTTTTGTTTGTATTTTTATTAGTTGCCAGAATTTAAATTTGAATAGCGAATAACACGCTACAATGAATCGAGCTGGGCTCTTGCCGCCATCTTTATCTGTAACGCGCATGCGTACATCGTTTAGAAATTTACACATGCGCCCTAAAATAGTAAATTGAAAAATTTACCCCTATTTGCTTCATTATAATAGCTGACTAACTTATAATTTATAACGTCATGAGCTATATTATCAGTTCATGACAATTCCATTATAAATATGTCTCTAAAATTTTAACTTTTAAGGTCCATAATAAATACCTCAAGTAACAAGTAGGTACGGTGTTTATGAAGCATTGACTTAGATTATTTTTACCTTTCACAACCAAGCTACAGATCATTTTCCTTAGTTTAGACTTAGCTAAAGCTGTTGGCACTTGCTGTGACAATTTTTTTCATCTAAAATATAGTAGTTTCTCCATTATATTTGAATGCAACTGTTTTTATTTTAATTAAAATCAAAAAATAAGGTAATCAATGATAGTGAACATTAGTTGTTAATTATTTTTATTTTAGCACGAACCCATTTCTTCTAATGAAAATTGGTTTATTATTTGATTACATATAACGGAACTTGAAACACCCATATTATAATACAAATAGTTTAAAAAGCTTGACGGCTTGCTGTATGTTCTTATGCGTCTTTATTTTCCCTCTTTTTTATATCTAAATAAGATAAACAATTTTCGTTAAATACGGGTTCTATAGTTCTGAAATAGTTTTAAAAACTACATAACTATTTTAACTGAATAGTTAAATAGTTTCCTACAGACATGCGGGACCACAACGTTCACACGACCTTTATTTGACTTTAAATCTCCAGTTTCAAATGGTTCTTGGATGTTATGAAGTACCTTAATTAAAATAATTTTAAATCCAATACAAACATTTGTTTATTCAACTAAATTTCTTCAAAGAACACTTTTGATATTAAGCTTCTAATTAGCTAATGTATAAACATAATTATGTAAATTTATATTGAACATGCTAAATATCCACCAAAGTAATTAACAATTTAGTGGAAATATTAGAGATTGCCTCTCCGTATTTTGCAATTGCACAATGGGCCTTGGCCAATGCCTTAGTATTTAAGGGGACTACATGATGCTTTTTAAATATATGCATTACCTTGAAGTATGGAAAAGAACAGAAAAATGTATGGTATGTTTCAGAATATATGCTTATTTAATGATGAAAATATAATGTTATTTATTGGATACTATAGAAAACTAACGAATATATTATTATATAAATATTCAGATTTTTTGACAATTTTCTTTTAAACAACATGGTAACTTAATGGCTTTGTTCTTACTAGTTAATTATTATTATATGACTATTATGTTATCTGTGGTTCCTAGCGCGCGACAAAGCGCTGTCTTGACTCCGCGGTATGACGCTGAATTGTGTTGAAATACTTTTACTAATGGTTCGTCAAATATCTTAAGTAAAAGATATCTTTAGTAAAAAAAATCAAATTCCCGCTTCTCGAAAATCCACGAAGTACAAAACTAAAAAAAATAGGTTATTCTTATTTACGTACACCAGATAGTACAACACGAAGTTTTAATTAAAAAACGCATAGGTTTACTAGACTACTACTTAGACCATCAGCTAGACTTTACTCGTGAAATGATGGCAACAGTGCTATAACTATGAATAGAACTTGTTGTTTGTTCTGACTGCCCTTGGTATTAAAAATGTCATAATAAATATATTTTTCTATCACTTTACATAAAGCAAAGATACTTTATACAATTAACTGCATTAATCCCCTACAAAGAACTGAGAACTTAAAATTCGACAGATGTCTTCCATCCCATAACCGCAGAAATGGTCATCATTAAAATACATTAAAATTAATTATTCAACCGCAAAGCGTTCCATTCTAATTGATATAGCAGAAGTTTGATCCAGGTAAAATTTGTTTTCAGAATTAGTTATTGAAGTTTTTGACACTTTTATTGATCCTTTGAGTGATGTCCGTCGATGGAAGTTTTATTTTGTTTTCATGTTCTTTGTCATGTTTGATTTAAAAGTGATTTTGGTATAATTCGACGATGGCTGTGTGAAAATATAAGACTTGTTCTAATATAGTTTTGTATTATCTGTGATTACAGTTTATTTTCCATTTATTACCCTGGGCAAGAACTTAATCCTGCTCATAGTCACTCATACACAATAGTTTGCTTTATATCCTGTATGTTAGTACATAACAAATTATTGCAATTTGTGCAAATGTATAATACGCTTAAATTCAAACTCCATTCGGTATAAATTAGATGTCACAAGCAAGTCGAAACCATTTTATTATTATTTACTGAACTGATATATAATTAGGCACATATATTAATAATAATAGTATTTTAATAATATTTTTTTCAAAGAAGGCTTTTTTTCGTTGACAGCCAATATATGAACCTGTGTGCACCGCAGACGCTGATAGCTATACATTATATTCTAAAACGCTTCATAGAGTTTCATACGTTTGGCTGTCAGTACCGGCGACCAGCATGCTGTCAACTCAACCTTATCCTCTTCCATATTATGTTAAGCAGCTTGCACATTATTTTTTAAATAAAAGACAGTAAATGCTTTAAAAATATAATATTATCAATTAATAACAATGAGTCTGTTATCCAAGGTTGGTGTAATAGGTGATAATTTACTAAGATATCTCTCCACGACGTCGATATCATTCCCAATAGTTTTAAAGTCTCGACCGTGTTTTTTTAATGTCTGGAATTAAAGTTGTATATGTAAAAAATATGTTCTTAATAAAATAATGTAAAAAATATGTACTTCTGGCCTCCATTTTATATATGTTTCAAGTATTCTTCTAAAAAGTAATCTCTTTAAAATGATCTCTTTATATTCAGTAACGGTTCAAAAAACATTAATAAGCGTTATTAACTTACATAATTTGAAGCAAAAAAAACGCAACAAATGTTAAATAATAAACATTTTCATAAGGAAAAACGTACAATTTTAATGTTATGACAATAGTTATTAGCTATGTAGTTAAAGTAATTGGATTGTAAGTACTATTAATAAAATGGCAGAATTGAATTGTGAATAATTTACAGAAAAAGGTATACAGCAATAATTTTTAACATAAGGTAAATCACCGATACTTGATAAGTGTACAAAGTTTTCATTAAATCTTACCCTCAAACGTGAGTCAAAGTTGAGTCTAAAGAAGTTTATTACAAGTATACAAATATATACATACAAGTATACAAGTGACGACATGTATACAACACATGATACTTGTATACAACACGCAAGTGAAGCTAATAAAGCGCGTTAATAAAATATTGGACTATACGAGTATTTCCCATTGTTTACCTCAAATTGATTGCCTCCTCTGACGATAAATGAAATGGTTGTGACTTGATATTCTTTCTGTGGGTCCATACGAACAAATTCACTTCCCTCCTTTACCTTTGCATCTACTTCAGTCCCGTTCTTCAAATTTAGAGTTAGTTGCATACCTAAAAATAAGGTTCACGCCATGTTACTCGGAATATATTTTTCTCTATAATTTTTCGTACTTTTTTGTCATTATCTTTTTTACTATTAGTTACCATTATTACAAGTATCACATAATTTATTTGAATATCCTTATTAAAAATCAGTCCAGCAGTTCCTGCGATTAACACATTAAAAAAAAAACAAACAAGCATACGCCTCGGTTGTCTAATATTAAATGGTATATTCAATGGTGGTTCAGTTATTTTCAACTTAATTTAAGTATGAAAGATTTATATATCGATAAATCGTCTTCCCAGAGAGATGGTTTCAACGTAAAAATAGTTAATTCTGTACCAGCAATTTGTGGCATCCAAGGTCCTTGGAAGGGCTTTTTCACCCAAGCATTGGTTGTGCAAATTTTAAAGATATCTATTAGATATTCGCCTCGAACAATGAATGTTACCACCCCATTTCCAAATGGTAAAGTATTTATGAGTTCCCCTCGGGTTATGTCTGAAATAAAAGATTAAATTGTGTAAAGCAATTTTTCAATTTAAATAACTCGGAATCATACTTCGTCTGGAATTATTCGCATAGATCTTATATTGTTCCTAAGATAGTTAATATTATTTTTATATAAAAAACGTTCAATTAGGTTTTAGATAACTAACAATTTAACTTTTCAATCCACTTAAAAACAAGGAAGAGATTACCAAATCGACTGTATTTTTGGGTTTGTTATTTCAGAACTTTTTAAAATTTTAGTCTAGTTCTGAGCATTGGGAGATGGTTCAGTTATTTGTTAAAAACAATTATCTGTAACTCGTTTTTACGAAAAAAAAATATAAATGGAGAAAAAATAAACTAAAATTTATCTCCACGCGACATCAATTTCGTTTCTAAGCTTCAATAATTTTCAAACATTTTAATGTTTTATTTGATAACATTATAAAATTGCAAAAAACTCCAAAAATATTATTTTGTCCTGTCCCTATGACTGGTTCTTTGATGTTAGATCTTTCATCCTTTTACGCGACTGGATTTCTTAAAACTCGATTCGAAAGAATTATACCATAATATAAATGAAATTGTACGTCTAAATAAAACATAGCATAAATGAAGATGAATTCATTATTATTGAGAGATTTTATTACTCGTTGCTACCTACCTCCTTCTTCAATTGATCCTCTAATCATATTTCTCAGAAAGAAAGCTACATGTGGTAAATCGGAAGGCTTTGCTTCTTGGCCCTGAAAATAATATTATATTATACAAAATCGACTGATATTGGAACAAAATTGAATTGATTTTGAAATATATTAATATCTACATGAAATCTTCTATGTAAATAAAAAAGAATCGTCAAGTGTGATGCTAAGTTAAAACTAGAAAAAGGCTCGATCAATCGGTTAGTGTTTCTTTTAATGTTATTGTTAAGGCACAAGGAAGGTTTTTATAAAAAATGTAACACAGGTGAAGCCGGTAGGCTGATATTAAACTAGTTGCACGCCCCGGCTCCGCCCAGATAGTCATTTATCTTGATTGAAATATTAGCATAAGGTCTGCAAATGTGATAAAATCTGTTGAGTAGTTTAGGAGTCCATCGCGTAATTTATAAATATTAAGATGGAAATTATTTATTCATAATTCCATTTATTTATTTTTATTTTAAGAACATTCTAAAGAAGACTTCAGAATTCATTAAGATATTCCGAAAATATTCTACTGTATGTATTGTTTACATATGTCTTAGCATTTGATTACTTGGAGAATAAGTAAAATTTAACTTTTTTTAATTTAAACGTGAAACGACGAATTACATGCGCCTTAACTTCTAAAAACCTGTATCTCATTTGATATATTTTGTGTTCTTTAGTCTGGACACGGTAAAATATTAAAAATATATACTTGGAAAAGATTTAGCGGCTTTAAAATCGTCAGAATCAGAATGATTTATATGAGATCACACCGAAGGTACCATCTTTGAAATAAAAAAAAATCATCAAAATCCGGATAATAAACAAAAAAAGAGAACTCCATCCTTTTTTGCAGTCTATCAAGGCCAGAGCCCAATCGCCCAGAAGCATGAAAAATTACCTTCCCAAAGATAACATAAAACATGCATGATGTTATATGAACTTCGCTTTATGATGACTTACCGCTTCTAACAATGCATCAGCAAATATATCGCCAATGGCGCACTCGCCCGCACCACATGGCGTTGCTATGAGATCTTCTTTGGCGAACGCCACAACTTCCTTAACAATTGTATGAAGTTTATCTTGATAAGGCTTCAGCAGTGCTTTCATCTCGGGGTCTGTAGACACAACAAATTTTTAAGTATTATGGGTATCTGTAAGATTGTTAAAACTGTTAGATTGCAAACTAACTCGCCGGATTGTTTATCGACAAATTGTGATCCGCAACAATTGCGCGCTATTAAACACATTATTTTTTGTTAGAATATAAATGCGAATATAATTTTTAGTTTTATGCCAACAATTCGCTTTTTCCTGACGTCGCTCAGGTGCAAGCTGCATGTTTGAAAGCAGGTCAGCACCGCTTCGCGGGTCTTTTAAATCTGTTTAATTATTGAATTGTAAAATACGCCAAACTTAACCTAACCATCATATTAAATGCCCATTTCACAATTTATCGATTTCACATTGTTAGATAATAATGTACCAAACAATAAAACATGATATATATAGTATTTACAAACTAACGATGACATAAACAAAGAAGCAAATCGTTTTAGTAACAAATTTATAACTTAACAACACCTGAACGGATTTTAATGGTTTTTTTAATTGTTTCTCCACTTTGGCTGCGCTTGAATAAGGATAATACCGAACTAAACAATTTGTTAAACATAGGAAATAAAAATATATACCGACGAGCAGCTATTAAAATATACAAAAGAACTATATAAATATGAATAATAATAAATGTTGCAAAAGTTTAAAATTTATGTAGTTTTATGGTACCTTCAGGAATGGATCTGTCTAAGAAAACCGGTTTCCCTTCGAAATGCTTCAAATCTCCGTATTTGTCGAAGTATACGGTTAAATTACCAATATACTTCGAAAACGCAGATGCTGTGACTATGGGTATCTGAAATGGTAAAATTAAATCTTAAGCATAGATCTGTTACATAAATCTTTTATCAACCTCCAGTTTTAATGAATGCATTGTGGCTATTGAAGCCAATATAACATTATTCGATTAAAATTTTTTTTCATACATTTTCCCTGGATTTTAAAGCGATTTATCACACTAATATTATGAATGTGAAGGTTTGTTTGTTTGGATATTTATCCGTTAATCACGCTGAAAGTACTGAACGGATTTTGATGGAATTTGGTATACAGACATAGTATAAGTTGACTTTGGTGATAGGATACTTTTTATCCCGATTAAATACTCCCTTCGTATAAAACAGAAATCTTGACATCTGGGCGGAGCTGGGACAAGCGTCTAGTTCATTATATTATTTATTGGTGGTCATTAAGAGAAAGAGATGCTACACGACTTGACTAAAACTGACACAAGAATCACTGTATTTTCCCAGTCTTATCCAAAAGACGTGCTAAAATCGTGCAAAGTATAGCAAAACTGAAGATAATAAAATGGGTAACATATATTGATTTGAAGACTTTCTTACTTACGTACATCGAATATTAATCACAATATAATAATTACTTTTTTAGTACAAGTAAGTACTCTCATTCATAGCGATAAAACTAAATTCGAAGTTCTATTTTAGTAGCTCTTTACTTTTCTTCAATTATTATATATAGCATACGACGCTTATCACGACGGTAAACACATAAGCAAAATAACAAAATTGGCTTACTTTATGCCCTGTTCTGGCGGCTGTTTCAATAATAACAGGATATGGACCTGATATTTCCTCGTGACTCGGTGATTCGCCATTCCATAGAAGACTGTGTGAGTGACCTCCAATAATAATATCTATGTTTTCACCAACTTCCCTTGCAATTATTCTGAAAAAAAACAATCCAAAAAGGTTACTACATATGTATAATACGTCTACTGGAAGAAATCATATACATAATTCATACACATAGTCAGCAAATTGTACATAGCATAGTCATGACTGACTATAAATTATTACAAAAGAACCCATTATTATAAAAGCTCCCAAAAACTCAATCTTTCCTAATCTACCTTTCTGAATTTTACTGTATTTATATTGATACTCGGTGACTCCTTGTGTTTTCAAACGACTGGCTCTTTTAAAACCTGAACTGGTGTTTACCCCCAGGGACGTCGGTAACCTTTTTTTATAGAAAGGAATTTTTAATTACAGCCGAGGAAACCTAAACTAAAACCAATCTATTCGTTTTATAATTGAGCCTAGGCGATTCAAATGGATTCAAATACCCATGAAGGTCACTAGGAGTATAATGACTTTCTATGACAGTTGCAAATCGATAATTTAATATTCAAACAATGATCAAATCTATTTCTCAACTCCGAAAACCGTCCGTTTACTTTTCATATTATCCTTTCAATACTGAATTATTAAAGAATACTTCTGGAGAGTCTCCGCTGGCGTCGAGTTAGTAATTTGACAGGTTTATTGGAAAATATCGTAGAACGCTGCTTTCCTTGCATTTAAATCGCCAATAAGTCAAACGTATGAAGTTAAATGGAATTTATTGTGACTTCTTTTACATTCTTTATATGAGATATATATCAATATTTTATAGACGTTGCGTATCTACATAGTATGAGGATATGTGAATAGTTGTTTTACAAAATGTAACATTACGTTGTATGTACATTTTTATCTAAAGAATAATAATTTAGTAACTAAATAGTTTAGTGGTTGCGCAAGATAGCGTGATATTAAAAAGGTAATTTGTATTAATGTAAATAGAACTCGCTAATTACCATTTAATTTCGATGTCGTTACACCACTTTACCAACGTTCCAAGTATCTAAATGAAGTGCATTTATTTATAAGGTAATAATCGAAACTTACTTGTCTATATCAAGTCCACAATGTGATAAAAGAATAATTATATCAATTCCTTCATCAGTAAGTAGTTGAGCCTCTCTTTTCGTAGCTTTAATGGGATCTAGGAATAATACTTTGCCAGGGTTAGATGATGTCTGAAAATATGAATTAGTATAAAAAGAATACTTGTATAATTAACAAACATAGTAGACGTAATAATAGTTAATAAGAAACGCATCCTAAACAGAGCCTTCCAACCAAAGTCTGTACCATTTTTATTATTAATTCTTTTGGTTTAAATATGTTCAAAAACATTCTACAGGCTATTAAGCAGCCTCATAAAAAGTGACTCACCTGTGTTTCTGTGGTCATAATGCCGATAATTCCAATCTTTCTTCCGTTTCTTTCAATTACTATGTGTGGTTTATACAGCCCCTGCAGGGACGGCTCTTGACTAGTATCTATATTGGCCACAACCACTGGTGCTTTGAGTGCTGCAAGGTACGGTGCTAGGCCCGGTATTCCATCGTCAAATTCATGATTACCGATTGTCTGTAATTAAAGACTTTCTAAAGATATATGAAGGAGTGAGACGATTTTGAGAAAAAAAGAAGTATATTATCAAAATCATATCATTTAAACTAAATGTGTTCTTCGTTCGTTCATATAAAAAAGAAATATTTGCTAATAGAAATTATTTACTCAATATTACTATGTTCAAGGTCAGATATTAAGTGGGTACTAACGTGAACATCATTGGGCAGCAGATTGATGAATTTCTGCGTAATATTCCATTTCAATAACGTATACCAATAGGTCCCTTGGAACGTGTCGCCGGCATTCAATACTAGAGCTCCGGGTTTTTCTTTCAATAGCTCTGTTATTTCATGATACAAACGCGCGTAACCGCCTAAACAATTGCTGTCATTTGACACACATACTGGATAATGCACTGTTGTTTCCTCGAATCTGTAAACAATAGTGGATTCGAGTTGTTTTACTTTGGTAAAATGAGAATTTGTCGTTTATTAGAAATGCTTGTTTATTGAATTTGCTTGGGTATGACTTGGGTATTTGCAACGGGTGTCATAAATATATTTGGAATAAAATGGATATCTAACTTGTAATATAAACGCGAAATATTGTATGGCTCCTACGGCTTCCAGGTAGTAATGATAAATAATTTCAGATACATTTTTTGTGAGTTCAGTTTATTACAGCTAATACAAACTAATAAATTTATTGTTGATCGATAAATATAACCCCAACCGATTATCACATTATGAACTATAATTTTAATGAATTTTGAAATAAATATGTTGCGATAAAGAACATATTTAGCTTATTTCCCGGTTGGAAAATAAAAGTAAATCTGGTAACATTTTTGGGGACATTTAAACTCCATATATAATAAATAAATGTTCGTATCAAATCAATGTTGATTAATGTTTTATTATATGTTATAGAAATATTACTGATAAAAAGGTCACGCATATAGTATCAAAATTATAACATTGTAAGGTGCATTAAAACGTGTTTAAAATGTAAGAGAAATAAAACAATATACAAAAGTAATCATCACGCTATCGTCATCTTACTTGCACGTAACACTACGTTTTCATTGAAATGCCTACTGATCTGATCTACTGATAATCAACTAAATGTCATATATATTTGTCTGGATACCTTCCTAATGTGTGTTTAAAACAATAACATATATTGTATTATAGATAGAAAAACACTTAAAATATACCAAATAAATACATTTTTGGAATGGTTGAAATGGCAATTGATGTAATGCTTGATATTTCCTTGTTTTTACAAGAGAAGACAGAGTACTGCGATATTATTTTATCATTGAATGCTCAAGATATGATTTATAAATATTTTTTGTGCTAGTGCGATGAACCGAGCGATGTGATTCGCTTGACGGAATGCGATCACCACCGCCAATAAAAATTTGCAAAGGTAGGGCCTCCGCAAATACTTTGCCCGTTTTAAAGGGGTAAGGGACACGGAACTTAGAAAGGATGAGGAAAAGTATAAAGTAAGTATAAAGATAAAGATAAAGATAAGTGTCTCTATGATTATTTTTATAAAACATATAAAGTAGATAAAAAAGAACATTATAACGGAGATGTAAATAAAAATATGTAATGAAATTTGTAACAAATTATAATCAGTATTGTGTTATCCGTGTTATAATGTAACGGTATGTTTTTTCTTTTCACAAAATCACTCATAAATCCTCTTTATAAAATAATATTTAATCAAGCATACAATTATCGTCACGGTTTTAAAAGATTCTTACAAAATGTAGAATGCCTATTAGGAAACGCAATAATCGATTAATGCATTATTAATACATTAACGGAGGAACCATATTTTATTATCTACATTATAGTATTATCTATATTATAGCCGATAGCTATATTTCTTGCGTCTTTTAAACATGCATCACATAAATAGTTTTGAATTTTAAATCAAACAAAAATTATCGACCGCGGCGTTCCCCAAGGTTTTCAATTCGACTGAATTTCTTGTTTAGTTTCTCCATGGGTTTTCAGCCGATTGACGTGATGATTCTTATCTTGTCAATTAGTCTTATATATATTTTAGAATTTGGAGTGGAAAGAATTATTTGTAATTCATAGTGGCAATTAAACAATGATTAACATATATTGCGTTAGTTATATATACAATTTTGCTTATCCATATAGTGTGACTGATAGAAGAATAAAGTAGAAAATTGCTTTGCAATCGTTGTTTATTTAATAATTTGATAGCCAAAATTAGTTTTTGATATATTCACAATCCAAAATATAAGATAAGTTATGTGATATTGGTTCACACATAATGAGTCTACTAGGCCAATAGGAGGCCGTAGACACGAATATGACCCAGTAGCTTAGTTTTAGGAATTATGCAGAAAAAACGATTGTCAAATGACAATCAAACAACATATTATGTTATTCTTTTATAGGATAATTCCTTAAATTCCAAAGAAAAAATAAAACGGATAATTTCTTGATTCTATTATATTCACTATTTATTTAATTTCTGACTTAAATACTGATATCTAAAGTATAAAAATGATGCGGAAAATGTGTTATTTATAAATGTTAAATTATACGGTGGTCTCATAATTATTCAGGACAAGAACAATTCACGTGATCTATTTTCATTGGTTTTACAAGGTGTTTTCCTTCCGTACTTTGAGCAGTGATAATATAAGTAACCTGCAGATAAACCGAAGGTCAAATTTGCTTTGTTGTTTTTGCAATGTTTTTTGCAACAGTTTTCTTTTTGTTATTTTCGTTTACGAAAAAATGGCGTTCATTCAAGCATCAGTATACTTAATGACGTACATTGAATATATTAATTCGAAATAATAAAAAATATATTGTTTTTGTAAACAATGACAATTATTTTTGTTCACACAAAATATTTAAGAAAGCGTAAATTCATAATCCAATAATTAATCAATATGTGTTAAGTTTAACTATCCTTTATAAAAGACCAAAACCATATAAAAAAATAGCATATTAAAACGATGACGGCGAAAGTAAAAAATTCACATATGTAAATAACCCAATATAAATATTTAAATGGATATTAACCTGGCGTGAAAATCATTATAATGAATTATATCTAATCTATAGATGCCACTGTTCAAAACACTGCCACTCGATACACACAGAATAACTGACAGCACAAAAACATTCAGGTCCAAAGTGATCATTTTTTCGATAGATACGCGAGATGGGGATCAACACATGTTCGATAAGCTGCGCCTGCGTCAGGTCAAATGGCGGGCTTGTGTAACACTGAACCACTTTTAAACTATTCGGATTCGTTCATTCATCTCAACGAATATATTGACATTATTCGTACGTTCTAAACTAACGGCAATCGGATTTTAACTCAATGCCTTTCTATTAGAGTTTGAAATTAAACATATCATAACGTTTGAATCAGAGCGCAATGAACATGAATGCTAAACTCAAGGATTCAGCCGCAATTAATACAACTTTCCTTTTGTATATCCAACAATGTCTTTAATTGTAAATAAACAAATAACTGTATAAAGCAATACAACTGACAATTAGTCGTTTATTTTGTGTGCGAACACTAAATAGATAAATAATTACCGGTACTTTTATAAATGGGTCATTAACATAAGTCTTATAATAAATTACGAAAATTTTAACAATAAAATTAAATAATTATATTATTAGAATATGATATATCGGCTTTTTCAAAGTGATTTAAATAACTTAATTATACAATGAAATTTAAGTAGATTACAGCTGTTGTCACATCTATACATAAAGTTTAAATTGATAAAATAGTATAGTAAATGAATGTATGTAATAATGTATTTTATATTGTGGGAGTCGAGCACGGCACGAGCACTTCGGCACGAATTGGGCCAGCTCGCACCGGGGAAGTACCACACCCCCACAGAAAACCGGCGTGAAATAATAGCTTGCTATTGTGTTTCGTACTGTGTGGGGGAGCCGGAGGCCCATATCCTTTTCCTTACCCTTCCTAGTCTTTTCCTTTTTCCTCTCATCAATCCTTTCCTAATCCCTTCCCAATTAAAATCGGCAATCCATTTGTAGAGGCGAAAGGTCTGCAATTGACCTTATACCTCTTCAAATGTTCATGGGCGGTGGTAGCGCTTACCATCAGGCTACCCACCAGCTCCATTGCCGACTGTGACATAAAAAAAATGTGCCAATAAGATGTGCTAACTGTGATCTAGGTTATTCCACAGTAATATAGTATTACCGTGGTTAAATACAAGGAACAAAGTGGGGTTTTATTCGGTAGGAATCCGACATAACCCACGGCCTCTTCCCCGGGGACGGTGGGCATCTATGCAAGATTTCCCCACTATATTAAAAAATATATTCTTAGGAACAGTGATTAATTTAATAAAATTTGTTATAATCTCAATACAGCTAACAAAACGTTGCACATAACATTTTGATTTTATTTATGTTGAATTATACCGTCTATCAAGTCACGTACAAATTGATTGTTCAATAAAAGAAATATCTAAAAATGCTATTTACAAATGACATTGGATGTCACACGTCTCATTATTAACTCACACAAAAAACAACTTATTGTACTAATAACGACTGGAGAAAAACGTGTGTAATAAATAACATTCATATATGTGTACTTACAGACTAGTGCATAGCTTTTAAAATATAGACGTTTCTTTGCACACGTTAAATTTATAGTAAAACCCCTTTCCCCCTTTTTTTCTATGTTATTATACATACATACATACATATAAACATTTCTCTATCTATTAAAAAACACCTCATCAAAATCCCTTGTGCAATTTTAAAGATATAAGCATACAGTCACATAAATAGATAGCGACTACGTTTTATAGTATATAGTCATGAAACCAGCTGGAAAATGGAGAAAATGTAACAAAAGTGAGACTAAAAATAAATTACAGTCGAGCAGGTCAGGAGTGAGAGGGGAGGAGAGGGTAAAAACGTGTCTTCTCGATTTCCGACATAATTAAATACTAATAATTTTACATAACAGATTCATAGAGCATTTATGACCAATCAGTAAAGAGTATGGGAATACATTTCATATTTGATACACTCCGCAATGAAATTAAACGTTCAAGGAAACGTTCAAAACACGGTTAATACTTGAGACATGGGTCAATGTCTCTCATATTTAACGTGACCAATTATATTTACGTGGCGTGACGGTATTCTTTAAGATTTATAATTGCTCTGCACGGATCATTGTACCATGCATTTGACACGGTGTAAAAATAAATGTACGTCAAATCGCTACTTCTCTACTAATATTATAAATGCAATAGTTACTCTGTATGTCTGTCTCTGCTTTACCCGTAAGCCACTTAATTTGGATTAAATTACCGCTTTTAGTAACATTTAGAACTATTAATTGTATAAATAAAAAAATAAAACTCTGTTTCACCTGAATCATTTGTACACATTTATTTTATAGAGGCTCTCACCCTCTGCAGTCCTTTCCCTGCTCATTATATAACATTGTGTTAAAAACTACATACATAAAAACAAAAAGGGTGATACATCGTTATAATTTCTGTAATTGTCGTTATTTAAGACATAAGGAAAACAAACAAAACACACGCCATAAAAAGCATTACCGAAACATAAGAGGAGCTATAGCTCGTTTCCAAGAACAAAAAAAGGCCAACGAAACTTAAGATTTCCCGCAGTCATTCTCATTACTTGCCCTGCCTCATTTCGCAGTGCCATTTACGAAGAGACATTTTTCGTTTTTAACTTGGAATAGTAACCGTGAATGACACATTGCGCGCGAAAACTGTATATTTTTCGCGAAAATGCCGAGTACTTTTTAACATCTATTTTAAGGTTGTAAAAAGAACTTGAGGTCAATAGATCGCGACAAAGTGTAAACAAAATATGTATATTGTGTGAGAAGTAAGTATTAAATTAATTAACGTATTGTCCTGATCATCAACATGAGTTACAAGTGTTTATTGTGGTATCCACTTTACATCAGGTGGCCCATCTGCTCCTTTGCTTGATCTGCCACAAAAAAATAGATATAGATCATTATAATAGTTATAGATTATAGGTAGGCAAATACCAGAATTCTAGTTTAAGGAAGAGTAAAAGTTATATTCCTGATTATATGTATGTATTGACCTCAAAAACAAATGTAGATCCTAGATTTCATGATGGATCGCTCTACACTCATTGCTCATTACGTTTGCGATTATTCATGTTTAATATAAATAATATTATATATTTGAAAATATGTTTCTATTAGTGTAGATTGTCTTTCTTTCACGTCAAAATGGCGTGATATCTATTAACGTCTCTAACGACTCTATTTTGGCCCACTTAAAAAGGACAGATTTTATTCAAACTTAGTACACTTGTCAAGGATTGATAACAATACAATAATTTCACGTATTTTATCGATAGGATGTGTATGTGTTTGTTGCTCTTTCACGCAAAGACTACTGAAACGATTGCAATGAAATTTGGTAAGTAGACAGCTGGACAACTGGAATAACATATAGGCAACTTTTTATTCCGATATTCCTACGGGATATGAACTTACGCGGGTGAAACCGCGTGGTCCAGCTAGTATCTTATATTTTTGTCATACTGGAATTAGTTCTGCTTTAAATAATAGTTCTAAATATAGAGCTGGCAAATCACCTTGCCGTTCTAAAATGTAGGTAAAAGTTTTGTTCTAGTTTTAAACATTATTATATTTAACCCTCAAACATGCAGGTAACTCATATAAGGTAAGTCTGAAAGGTTTCGAACACTCAAGACTCCTGCTAATGAAGAAAATAAACGATTTCTATTTTTATTGGTTTTATTATCTCACTATAAGAATTCTGCCTTCGATATTTACATAAAATGACTTGTGTGTTTCGATGTACTCTCGTAATGCATGTTGATCGTAACCAATTACTTGGGGGTTCTTCTTGTTTTCATTTAACATCTGAAAAAGACAAATCATTATATTGCTACTATTTGAAGTCCAAGGTGCTTAGTAGAATTATGAATGGGAAAGTTATTCGGTCTGTCTGGGTGTCTTTGTGACCAGAGAAAGAAAAAGACCAGAGAAACTATTCGAAAGTTCTGACGTAACAAACACAAAAAATATAATCGAATTGGGAACCCCTTTATTTAAAAAAAAGAGATGCCTTTTGACTTTTTTTGCGTTAGCCTTTATCAGACGCAAGAATATAACATATAGTTTCAACGGTAAAAATATAAGAGATAAGTATAACATAGTTTCAAATATAATATGTTATAAATTGACGACAATATAAGACAAATTTGTAGCCCAAAACAAAAGATTACCTCATAACCATCACCACCGTTCGATAGATATATAGGTGAGACAACTTGATACATTTCATCAGGATCTAGAGGCACTTTGGAAGAATTTGAATGATCAGACACGAAGATTGCTTCTACTCTGTGGCCTTCTGGTTTCGTCACGTTGTATATCACTTGCAACCCTGAAAGATAATTGAACAATAAACGCACTTACCTGAAATGGATTTTTATTGTAATTATACGACAGGCTTGGCAACACACAATGCGCGGTATGTGATCCTACATATAGAAATTAAGGACTTTTTAACAGATTATAAACGCGATTTATATATATTATATAGTTAACCCAACGTTTCGAATACTTTACAGCGAGCGTAGTCACCGGGAGACTAAGATGTTACAAGTCTTGAAAGTCATGCGAACTACCTCCACCTAATTCAACACATCAAACACAAGAAAATACTATGATATATTAATGATATATAAGAAAATACTATGTATAAAATATAAAATAATTTAAACAAAGGAAACCTCGCTCGGTCACACTTCGTAGAAGTATTTCGCCTATAACAGTGTAACTAAACGTAAACAAAAGTCACTTGTCTCTTGTATTATGTATATGTTTCGATGCACAAATGGCTCAATGTCTCAAATGCATACTTTTGAACACAAATATTTTTAAGAATATGAAGAGAATAAGAATATGATTAAAAGCTTTCAGCACGCCAAGACGAAAAACATTACATGTAAAATAAAGTCGCTTTCTATGTCTGTCCCTATATCCCTATGTGATCTTGAATATTGAAAACTACGCAACATATTTCGATAGAATTTTTTAATAAATATAATGTCTAATTCTATTAAAATACTCCGAATTAAACGCGTACGAAGCCACGGTCTTATAACTTTTTACGAAGAATAATTTTGCATTTGAAAATTTTAAAATACAGTATCCTGCACTACCTACAATTTAATTAAATTATCATAATGAAATTGTAATACATACCAGAAACCTGCAAAAGCCAGGGACCAGTAAATGTTTTTCCCTCCATTAATTCACTCGCCGAACGCTCCATGGCTTCATATATATGTTTCCCGCGTAATTCGAAACTTTCCAAAAAATCCAAGTATGGAAACAATTCAACCACAGAACCTTGTGTTATATCTAAAAACATAATTTTAATATATATTTAAATCAAGGAGATATTAAATATTATTATCATTATAAATTAAAATTATCTTACAGGCTTACTTAATAACGAAATTAAGGTAACTAAGAAAAAAAATCAGTAATAATGTGTGGGGTTAGATAAAACATTTTTTTAGAAACAGTTTTCAGTAGAATAAGGTCATAGTTAATGATTCTTTTTCTAGATATTTACTTATTTTCTTAAATCAGTGCATATTAAATTATAGTTACTTTTGAAAGAATTAAGACATCTATCCTACTTCCTATTCTACTAATATTATAAATGCGAAAGTTTGTAAGGATGTGTGTGTGTTTGTTACTCTTTCACGCAAAATCTACTGAACCGATTGCAATGAAATTGATACGTACATAGCTGGACAACTGGAATAACATAAAGGCTACTTTTTATTCCGATATACCAATGAGATACGGACTTACGCGGGTGAAACCGCGGGGCGCAGATAGTATTTTTATGTTTCCCAAAAACTTGTGGGAGAATCGAAACGTTTATAATAAGTCAACTAATTATCTTTCAGAGAATTAATGGCATCCATTAGGTGTAGAATAAAACGTCAAATACTGAATAGCGCAACAAAATAGCTGTCAATTCAAATCATCTAGACATCCATTGTTTCATGAACAGATTGTTATCATTGCTTGAACACAATCTGATCATGTGAGTCAATTTTCTTGAATTGAAATACTTGCGTGATCACTTCATGGTATATTTACGTCAATTATCCGATAATGTCAGTATATGATACTCTTTAATGTACATATTTTTATCTCTATAGACTAAAACTATCTGTTTAAGGCTAGGATACCAGTTGGACTACTGCGCTTGAGTATGGGTTCAATTTGTATTAATAATATAATGAGTAGAAGTTTGTTTGTTTGTACGAACTAATTAGAAAGTAATAGAATAAAAAATCCTAATTAGTGTAATATTTGAGTAGGTTCAATTTTATGTTAAAATGCATAAGTATGTTATCACCAAGAGGTTCTGAAAGAACTACTTCTACTTCGTCAGATCCTAACCATACGGTTAGTTACGGTTACGGATACGGTACATATTCTTTCAGTCTGTTCAAACGTACCTTTTACCTTTATTTTGATAACGATACATAGCAATTGGATAACGACAATAATTTCCTATTAAATATAAAACGAATCACGCCAAACGTTTGAAAACCCACTGAATTATTGAGTAACGAAATCAAAAAAATAATTAAAATACAGTCAATATAAGAAACGTGGATTAAAAAGCATACTTTTTTTTATGTCATAGCGGGCAACTGAGCAGGTGGTTCGCCTGATCGTAAACGATCACCACCGCCCATAAACATTCGCAAAGACTTAGACCTCTGAAAATGCGCTGCCCGCTTTTAAGGGATAAGGGATAAGGAAAGGATTTATGACTGGAAAGAAGGAATGGACTGGGAAGGGCTAGGGGAAGGAAATAGGCCTCCGGTATACTTACCTCCCTTTTGAAGAATTGCTCTCATGTTACTTCTCTGTATGATGCCTACAAAAGGTCGCGAACTGTTCAATCTATGTTGAGCCTAAAAATTATAAAATATTATAAGATTTTAATGAGAAAATTACAAATATACACACTATCATAGTTAAAAGATAGAAAACGCCAATTATAATAGAACATAAGTGTTTTAATGACACCTTTATGATGCAGAGAGACATAATTAAAAAAATTGTTTCAATATAATATGACTCTCAAAATTCATAAATGTAACTAAGTAAATCAAAATGCATAAAACAGATAGTTTCTCGAGAGATCCTTAAATACTAAATTACGATTTTTGTTATTAGGGTTTTTATTATAGTTTCTTTTTCAGTTGAACTATCTAGTAATTTCATAAATGGTAATTTGTGTTATCTTATGGCAATTCACTTAACAATATAATTTTAGTTGAAAGTGAAAGTTTTGAGTCTCTAGAACATAACAATATTTAATTTCATTCAGCAATGCAATAGGTAATTCATAATAAAATGTTATATAAATAATGCTTCAATTATGTTATAATAACTGACAATAATAACAAAAGCAGTGGTGGCTCAAAGGTGAGAACCTCGGACTTAATATCGATAAGTCGAAGGTTCGAAACTAGGCGAGAGTGCAGGAAATAAATAGATTTTTCAATTTTTCTGCGCATGTGGATTCAACATCACCACTGATCTACCGGCATGTCCGAAAGTTAAACATTTCGACAACATGTGACATCTACCAACCCGCACTTGGCCAGCTTGGTGGATTATGGCCTAAACCTAAACAGAAGGCCTATGTCATGTGTCTCAGCAATAGCAATATGATGATGAACTTACAATATATTTAATAGCGTCCGTCAAAAAGTTGCCCATCAAACATTCGCCGTGCACGCAGTCGCTGTGATGCATTGCTTTGTCCAAATATCCAATGACTTCTTTAGCAGCGTTGTGCACTACTTCTGTGTAGGGTGCCAGTTCTTTCTTCATTTTTTCATCTGCAAAAAGTGCTTTAACATCTTGAATATAAAATTCAAAGTCGAAAAGACCACGTTGTCGTATCATAATACTTTTAGTTAGTTGTATGAAAGTAATACTTATATCGTAAGTTATTATGAAATTGCATAACTCCATTTAAGTAAAATATATGATTAATAAATCTAGCAGTATCTAAAGTTTTTCATTTTTAATGTAACAATAAGAATTCATTACAAAATTTAGCCGTGGCCCGTACTACTTATATTTTGGGTAAATTTTTAAAGAAAGAAAGAAATAGAAATTTTGTAGCTTTGATTTGTAAGTTCTATAAAATGCATGCCTGATTAGGTCCATAACTGACCCTCAGGTATAGAACTGTCCAATTCTATCGGGCCCCCAGACCACCTTATGACGTTGCCTTCACAGTCGAAATCGATTGATATACTGCCTAGAAATTTCGTGAACGCGTCTGCTTGTAGAACTAAAACCTGAAAGCATAATCACGCCACCGCATTAAATATATTGACGGAGAATTTGTGAACACATGAGCGTGATTTGTTGTTTTTTTTTTTCTCTTTTTACATATTCCAAATATTACAACACCAAAAAGATTAATGATCAATAGGATATCGGCCAATCAGCATTTGGCTAGCGCGTTAGATTATCTGACTCATCAGAGATAATAGAATTGTTATCCGTCTTTAATCATGTGAGGTTACAATTTGCATTGTATCCGAATAAGATAGAAAACTACAAAACTTACCTCATGTGTATCAGAAGTCTTAACAGCCGTAAGGTAAGGGAATATTTGTGTCCTGTCTCTGTGTGAATGGCCACCGACAATAACATCAATGTACTGCCCGTAGTCTTTGGCGATTTCACTGTTGAATAAAAAGTTCCATAAGACATTAGCCAGTATGATTATGACCTAGACTTAAATTTAAAGAATATTTAATCCTTTCTGATTTATAACCATAAACAAAAATGTTTTACTTTATTATCTTTACGATAAGTTCTCCGATGTATGGTAGCGGCCGTTTAATTGTTTTTTTTTTAGCTATTACTAAAAAAACAATTAAACTATTTGCACCATGCCATTTTTCACAACTAATTACCGACGAGAAGCCTTTCACGAAAATCACCATGCCACATTTCCGACGGTTTGGGAACTTCTCAAAGAAGTAAATAAGTTGTTTTAAATATATTATATTAAATGAAATACATTTCAAAATTCATTATTATGTACTGGTATTTAATATGTTATATACTATTTATACATTTATACAGAATTCTAAAACTTAAATGACTCCTGTCAGAATTTTAACACTCTTCTTAATTTAAATGTATTTAGCAGTGGCCACCTGAGCGAAGATCATAACATTAACTTACATGTCCAATGGATATCCACAGTGAGAGAGCAGTATAATAATATCAACTCCCATCTCATTTAAATATTTTGACACTCGAAAAGCAGCTTCCCTTGGATCCGTAAATGTCACGTTCCCAGTTGGAGCTAATCCCTGTAATGTAAAAGATGACCTCAAAATTTGCGGATTACAAAAAAAATCAGTTATTATTATTAGTTTTACTTATGCGCTAGATATTATTAATACTCAAATTACTGTCATAAATAGGCAGTTTAATCTAAATGGTTAAGAACTTCTTACGTTTAAATACATATTAATTCAAAACTTCTGAAAAGTAACCTTTGTCGCTGTCGTAGTAACACCAATGATGCCAATCCTCCTGCCATTTCTCTTTACAATAACATACGGCTGGTACAGGCCCTTCAGTATCGGTTCTTGTGAGCAATCCATGTTAGCAGCTACTGCAGGAGCTTTCAGGTGAGTCAAATATGGTACGAGGCCTTCTATGTCATCGTCGAATTCATGGTTTCCAATTGCCTAAGTTAGGAATAAGAAATTGTATTTACCGTGCAGTGTACACATATAATGATTTGAATTTATCATAATTCAACTACTCAATATATCAAAATAAACCCGAAGAACGTCCCTTATCCCCTAGTGGGGTATGGGGCAGATGATATTCATCTGTTTCACTGATCGATTTTCTTTATGGACAAGTATGTGATCATCCTTCTGTATCCTACCAGACGTTTTTTTTTTTGTGCGTCTCCACCGGGATTCAAACTCAGGATCTCACGGTTCTACGCTCACGCGTTAACCACTATATCAAGGAGGCGGTCAAATCATATGGGATTGCTTCTTACTAAACTACTATGATTAGAGTATGTAATGTTGCAAATCTTGTTTTATATGCACATTTATCTGCGATACAATACCTAATAATTTTTTTTATAATATAGTCCCTAATGTTAGTAGATTTAACAAAGCAAAAATTTTATTTCTCAATTAGAATAATAAATTGTTTCCCTCTTTGAATTGTTCTACTGAGAAGACAAAATATACTTATAAATAGATTTCTTACATGTGCATCATGGTTCAGTAAATTGATGAAGTACTGCGTTACGTTCCACTTCAGCGCAGTATACCAGAAGGTACCCTGGAAAGTGTCTCCCGCATCTAGCAATAACGAATCAGGATGCTGGCGCCTGATGGCCTCAATCTCATACACCATACGAGGCAACCCGCCAAAACAGGTGTTGTTCACGTGGTTGCAAATCAAAGAGTCGTCTGATGTCTCTTCGAATCTGTTCGCATAAGAGAAAGGGGCATTACAGCACAGATTACTGAATGGTGTATTTGGTAGCAGTAGTTATATGTGCTGTTATTACGTACATAGAGGGAAGCTATTTTTTTCATGTTATTTGGTCATTCCAGCAGATTAAATCTATTTAATTAGCGTGCCTCAAATTTACCATCAGTTGACACACAGTTTAAGCTTCATCATATTCATAGCCCTTTATCATCTTTGTATTCTCCTTCTCCCCTTTGCAGATATGATCTTTTGAGTGACACACGCTCACAGATAAATATCCTATTATAATATTTGTTTACCAGCACTAACAATATTGCCTGCATATTGGTCGTAGGTAATATCCATTACAGACGTTGGTGTTCATATTATATATTTTGTGTTTGTAAAAATTGGTATTTAAATAGAAATTAAGTATTCGTATTTTTTTACTCCTGTTACTTTGTGTTGGATCATCAAAACATACACAATATTTACTCGTGTCTTTTAATAGGAGTCTCAATTAATGTCTAAAATGTTTAAATGTTATTACAAAAAAGTGTATTTTTTAAGTTAAAATAGTACCTACACCAGTAATAAGACTCATATTGAAAGTTTGTACTTTACAAGGGCAATACGTTACATTTCACACATTAGTAACATTAACAGTTTTTCTAAATTAGGTTTGTGAAATTACTTTGTTAATTTTTTAAATAAAACTTCTGTTACCAATGGAAACCACGTTTTGTGTGATAGGCTATTTTTTTACCCCGTGTCCACCCGGGCGGGAAAGGCACCAAGGGATATTAACTTCATAAAAGGAAAAAATTAGATCGTATTACAATTTAAAAATGTTATTTCAAGATATGTATATAGATTGCGTTTTGTTAGTTATGGATAACCATGTCACTATCTGCAAAATATACAGAATCTATAAAAGCAAACCTGGTTATTTCAGATATGTTGTTTATCCTACTAATCCTTCCTACTAATATTATAAATGCGAAAGTTTGTAAGGATGTGTGTGTGTGTTTGTTGCTCTTTCACGCAAAGACTTCTGAACCGATTGCAATGAAATTTGGTACGTAGACAGCTGGTCAACTGGAATAACATATAGGCAACTTTTAACCCGATATTCCTACGGGATACGCACATACGCGGGTGAAACCACGGGGCGCAGCTAGTAAGTAAAATATCGAAAGAACTCACCTTGCATGGAAGTCATTATAATGAATAAGATGTATGGAATGGGTCCCCTTGCATCTAATCACTACACTACAAACACTGTTCATAACAAAAAATACGAAAAAATATATTTTCTTCATATTTATCACATGCGTGTGATGTCGAACCTTATAAAATCAATATGAAATGATACTAAAACAAATGTCTATCACATTTAGTACAGTTATGCAAGACAGTCACATTAAGGTAAATAATTAAATAATTACTCCTATTAAAATTCGAGTAACAAAATAGTTTGCGGTTTTATAACAACTTTTACAAATTTTCCGCACAACGTTTTGATGCACATGAGAATACGCAATTTTAAAAAGAATTTATTTTTTATTATTTTAACTTTTTACTATCAGATTATTTTGAAAACATAAATGTTTTTGGTGTATATATCATTCAATATATAACAATTAATAGATACAATGCAATCAGTTCTTCAGTATAGATAAAAAAAAACATAAATTTAACGGTTTTTATTTAGACTAGAAATGACATTGTCTAGTGTTCGTGGCCACGATCATGTAATTAAAGAACAAACTAAGTTTATGACCAGTATATTAACCAGAAAAATATTCATGTAACAATACTTTGAATCAGGAATAAATCAATTAAATCAAATAAATACTATTATAATTATTAGTTTTTACACACACAAAAAAGGTAACTTAAAAATACAATTCAACTTTTCAAAACGACTGTACCAGTAGAGTAGATATCATAATACAGGCAATCTTTAACATTTAAAACGTGTTTAATGTTTTCAAATTTACATTAACAATTAACATAAACGCTTAAGATTAATTATAAATTAAAACGATAAAATTTCTGGATATTTTTTTTTATAGGCGGGCGAAGAAGGAACTTATAATGATTAAAAACTGAAGATTAATCGATCGATATTAAAATAATTTACTTCACCAATAAAAGTCACCGACATCCCTGGGAGAAGTCCCAGGTACTAAAACAGGACCAACTGACAACAATTTCCTATTAAACACATAAAATCACGTCGATCGCCACGGAATCAAATCCACAGTTATCGAGTAGAAAAAAACAAAGAAAAAAGATTTTTTTCTATGTCATAGCGGCCAGCTCAGTAGCTGGTGGTTCGCTTGATGGTAAGCAATCAACACTGCCCATGAACATTCGCAGAGGAGGTGCCTTTGCGAATGCGCTGCTTGCATTTAAGGGATTAGGGATAAGGATTGATTGACGACTAGAAAGAAAGAATGGACTGGGATGGGTTGGGAAAAGGAAATGGGCTTCCGGCTCCCCCACCCACCATTCGAAACAATAGCATGCTATTATTTCATGCCGGTTTTCTGTGGGGATGTGGTACTTCCCCGGTGCGAGCTGGCCAAATTCGTGCATGCTTGACTCCTACATTAATGAAAAAAGAAATGACATCGAATTGAGAAACTCTTTCGTTTCTAGGAACGTTGAATTTATATAATTAAATATTATCGCTCGCATTTCTGCATTAAAGAGCTTCTTTTTAAAATAGAGATCAACCTATAAATACATTATTAATTATAATTGATTTTCATGATTTTTTTTGTAGATAAGTCCTTCATAAACTTATCAAAATTTTAAAGTCCAAATATATTAATTCGCAAAATATCCTGCTGGTGGCTACGTTAAAAAAGACTTGAATTTAATCCTCTGTAAAGTAGATCCTTAGTTATATTTCGAAATTGACGCTAAAACAGTCTTTTTTATTAATTTGGTATAATCATTGTTAAGCTGACATCTTCAAATCCATCACGCTATTTACGATGGAACCATGCTCTTCATCATCAGCCCATGCATGTTCCGACTGTTAGGACACAGGCCTTCTATGAGGGTCTTTATAGAGTAAACACAAATAAATAAATATAATTATAAATACATACACACAAACCTCGAGGCGCAGTCGGGTAAAATACGAATGTGTTTATAAGGTTAAAGAATAAAAAATTTGTAAACCAATTTATAACATATTTGTATTATAATCACTACGAAATAATACTGAGTGATCCGCCGCGTCCGTCTATATGCGATAAGGTCGAAAACTACTGCACCGATTTTCATTGTTTTAATTTAACACCAATGGAGAGATTGTTCCTTAAAAAGTTTAGTTTATAAAGTGATAAGTTTTTCACATCATATTTGTATGCATTATGATGCCCAATATGTATTTTACAAGTCACTCACGGCTTATGAAAAATAAATAGAAATTGGGTTAATAATACCATAAAACAATTAATATGTACTCCAACTGTTGTCTAATTACTTTTTATCGCTTCATAACGTTTTTGTAAGCAGAATAATGTTAAAAACAATGTTTATTAATTAGGTACAGTCAATTAGAAATGCCCACAATTATTAAGGAAAATATTAAGAATTGAAATGTAGATACACTCTTGTTTCCTCTTTCAGTTTAAAAACTAATAAACACAAGCTGATGAATCTGATAACTAAATTGAGGATAAGTCCTATCCTCCTTTCAAAGTCAACCTATATTTATTCAATACACATTCATATTGTCATTGTTGTTAAATCCTATCCTACAGTCCTAAGAAATAGCCAATGAGACAGTTTGTGTTTTTGAGAGCTAGTACTAGTACTTTACAGAGGCTGTATGCCTGTGCAAATGGCTTGCCAACTTTACTAGGCAAAGGATGTGGAGGGTATATAATAAATAATATATATAAATATATAAAATAAAGGATATAATAACAAGTAAAAATATATATAAGGGAAACGACTAGGAAGAGTAAGGGAAAGGATACGAGCCTCTGGCTCCCCTACTCACCGAACATGTAATAGTACACAGTAGAAACAGTAGCATGCCGCTATTTCACGCCGATCATCTGTGGGGGTATCTTCCCCGGTGCGATCTGGCCCGTGCGCAAGCATACATACCACTTCCACGCTCAATATGTATGTATATTTGTTACTCTTTCATACAAAAAACTACCATACCGGTTTGGATAAACTTTTGGATTAATCCTTGTAGGTCTAATATACAAACCTCTGAATAACACATAAGGGTGAATTTGGTTTTTTTTTTAGGTTATACCATAACGATAAATATCAAGTGAGTTGGACAAAATTCTCCCGTCTCTTGAATGGAGTTCGAGCCAAATAAAACGCGCGGCAGGCAAAGCGGGGGAGCGGCGAATCTATTTAAAAACTAGCAGTCCGCCCCAGCTTCGCCTGTGGTATGTATGTACAGCAGCCAATCAGTGAAGATAAAATACACTCTTTTTTTACTCAGGTACTAGGCGACTGACGCCGCGTGCTCCAGCTCTTTTAATACAAATATAGTGAAAAATAAAAATGTGACATGTATATAATAATTTAATAAAACAAAATAACAATACACATAAACGTATTTCTAACATTCACTGATTTATAACAATTCTTCCGTCCGTTGTAACGTTTAGAGGAGAATGCTTCTTTATGAACGTTTCCAGAACTTTCTGGTCCCTGCCTATTACTGCCACGTTTCTTCTTCCTTCTTTAAACATCTGAAAAGAGAAAAAATCATTTAGATCTCCTTTATACAATGACCGCCTCCTTGGTACAATGGTTAATGCGTGAGCGTAGAACCGAGGGGTCAAGGAAAAAAAATGTCTCGGTCTGGTAGGATACAGAAGGCTGATCACCTACTTGTCCGTAAAAAAATCGATCAGTGAAACAGATGCACATCATTCGCCCCATACCCCACTAGGGGACACGGGATTTCACATTATTATATTAATATCGTTCAATGATAAATGTAATGATAATGATGTAAACTAGTACGGATAATTAGAAATATTTTGCAATTGTCCTGCCAAATAATGTTCTACTATTTAACTAAATATGGAATTGATATTATATTTGATCAGGTGGATACTATTGTAGGTATATGTACCTCCCGAGCCTTCTAATTATCTCCAGATAAAAAAATCATATAGCAAAATCACTCCGTTTCGACCTAAATAAAAGACAGACAAACAAACATTTCAACAAACACATTGATAAAAGAGAACTGTATTAAACTAGTCCTTTTATTACAAAATCGATGCCAGTAACTGATAATTGTAACACTAATTCTGATCTTGCTTATTATTTTATTTCCTTTAGATAATAATTAAATATAAAACCTTTATAGCCGAGAATATATATCGCACGCATTTGTGGCATAGATGCTAACTATATTAAATATTCTAAAAAAATATATTTATATTCATTCGAGGTTAACGACATTGCGTATTATTTTTGATACACGTTCGGATTTGCATATATTTTAATTGAAAGCAAACAATTTAAATATTATTCGTCACATGTTTGAATGCTTAGAATTCGACACGGAAATATTACTCCGGATTCTTACCATATTTTTGAAGTTTTTATTACTAAAAATAAAACAACACTTATATAATGCATACAGACTTGTGCAGTCACGTGGTTACACAATGATCGTTAAAGACGCGAGTTCCTGGGTTGAGCTGAAACACTAGTACAAAGCTAATAAGCTTCGGTTAAATGGAAGAAGCGATTTGTTAACCAGTATATCTCACATAATATATACATAAAAAAATCCTATCCTCTTTCACAAAAATTATTTATTCAAAAAACTAATTTAAATGGAAACACACCAGAAACTCGTGGACGGATTTGGACGAAACTTTACAGTAATATAGGTTATAGATCAGAAAAACACATAGGCTACAATTGTTATGATTTTATGTAATTTTGGTCATAATATAACGATACGTGTCAATTAAGTCGGAAAACATCTTCCATCTGAGATCTATCTTGTCGTGCGCTGCCTAAACCAATGGAGTTGTATAAAGATGATGTACCGCAGGATTGTTTGTCTTAAGTAGATCTGAATAAAAGTCCACCACAGCATATATTATCTACCTTTTATGTGTAAGCCATTACGACCAAAAATGTGAACAAAAAATTTAATTAAATTTGAAACTATATTACAATGCACATATCCTACTAATACTATAAATGCGAAAGTAAGAATGTGTGTGTGTTTGTTGCTCTTTCACGCAAAGACTACTGAACCGATTGCAATGAAATTTGGTACGTAGACAGCTGGACAACTGGAATAACATATAGGCAACTTTATATCCCGATACGGGATACGGTCTTACGCGGGTGAAACCGCGGGGCGCAGCCAGTTAGTATATAATTATCAAACTCTTATCAAAATGAATACATTTCTCGCACTAAATATTTGTTGTATATAAACTTTGTATTTCACACTAAGTAATGTGGCCGAATAGTTTAAAAGTTATCATGATATGATTGACTTGAACGGAGCGCCAAACGGCGGCGGCAGTACTGGCGGTCTTAATAAACAAAAAAGTCACGTAACTTAATGTGGCAGACCAGATTCTAAGCGAGCGAAGCCGCGAGCAAAAGCTAGTAATTCATAAAACACAATAAACTTACGGCAAATCCATCGCCGCCATCAGCCAAGTACGCTGGAGCTACCACTTGGTAGAACTCCTCCGGCTCTATCGTTTTGTCACCGATCATCGCCGACGTCACCCTAGCGCCCTCTGGTTGTTTTATATCGTACGTCACTTTGACGCCTTGACAACAAATAATATTTACTTAGATAATTAATTTTAAAAAATCACTGAAATTTTCAGAACTAGACATTTAATGGGCTCATTTAAATGGTAGGCACCAGCTTGAAGAGAAAAAAGAATCTAAAAAATCGGTCCACCCAGTAAAGAGTTAAGAGTTAACAAACACAAGGAAAATGTAGTCGACTTGATGATCTCCTCCTTTTTTTTTTAGTTGGATGGAAAAATACGATGAAGATATAATAGTATAGACATACTCATAAAAGCTTAAGCAATTATAAAAAAAACAGTATGCTCTCGGTTAATGATGTAACATTTATTTGCGAATTACAAAATTATTTAATTTTAGCACAAACTTAACTATATAATATCCTTACATAGTATAAAGCAAAGTCGCTTTCCGCCGTCGTGTATGTATATTTTTTTTTAATAGATAGATTAATTCAAGGGGCGAGTAGTAGTTTAAGACGCAAAGGTGATTATCAGAACACAGCCTAAATTACTGGACCGATCGGGCTGAAATTTGGCTTGCAGATAGTCATTATGACGTACACATCCGTTAAGAATTTTTTCGACAAATACTTCCCCCAACGGGATAAAACAGTGGTTGAAAATTTGTACCATAAAAATTCATTATGTCCACGGGCATAGCTTCTAACAACAAGTTACTTATATAATTAATTATATACGAAAAAAAAAACAAAATTTACCTGAAACTTGCAAAACATATGGTCCCTTAAACGGGTTAAGGCCCCAAGCTTCAATGACACTTCGCTCTAGCGCCTTTGAAATATACTTGCCCTGTAATTCAAACGTTTGTATCCTATCGTTGAAGGGTAGGAGTTCGAAGATAACCCCGTTTGTGATTTCTGAAAGGAATTATAATTTCGTTTATATGTATTATATGTATATATATTATATGTATGTCTATCTTTCTTTTTTGTTATAAAGTAAGTGAAAAGGCTGGAATGGGAACAAATGATTTGAGACCAAATACCATCCATTTATTCATTCCTTCAGTGAATTTTTGCGCAAAAAACTTTTATATTCCATAACATACAATTCGTGAATGACATACGGCAAAATCGTTGCTTTTTGTATAAATAAATAACTTACGTCCACTCGGTATAGACGATTTGATATTGCCTCGCTGGATGAATGACACAAAACTGTATGACGAATTATAAGATCCCATAGCCTGAAATTAAAAAATAATCCATGATATTAGCCAAAAATAGAAGCGGTAGTGCAGTGTTTAGGACCTCTGACTTATAACGAAGCCGGGGGGGGGGGGGGGGGGGGGGGTTACTAAGAAACAAATTGGTTGTTATTTATGAAAACACACATGACACGACATGCGATATTTGCCAATCCGCATATGGCCAGCGTGGTGGATTATGGTCTGTACTCTGAACAAATAAGAACCCATGATGATGATAGTGACTAAATATTTTCAATGTTTATTTTTAACTAGCTTTTGCTCACGGCTTCACGGCTTAAATTTTTAGATATTATTTTACACATAAACCTACCTCACTCTATCTATTAAAAAAAAACATCAACTCTGTTGTGTAGTTTTAAAGATTAAAGCTGAGAGACAGATATAGAGACAGACAGAGATAGCAACTTTGATTTATACAATGTAGTGATAATGGGTAATGAAATAAGATGACTCATCGGTATAACATTTACACACTTTCTAGAATGAAAGAAACTAATGGCAAAACCACAATGATCCGGTATCATTGACCGGTCAAATACTGGTTAAACTTGACATTATCCAATTGCACCTAATTGTTTCAGTGTGTTAATGTTTATCATGTTTGAGAGTCATAATCTACACTAATTTATTAAACAGGAATTTTTTGTATTTTTGTAACTTTTCTTAGGTTTTTACACAAAACCACTGGACCGATTTCAAAAGCTGCAACTTCACTGAGTAACATAGGCTGTATGTACCACGGGCGAAGCCGGTGCGAACAGACAGTAATATATAAAATTTTGAATCATTACATTATTGTTTCACTGTCAATTTATTATTGTGAAAAAATATACTATCATTTTAAATATCCTTTTTGGGTCAATAAATTATTTATTCTTGGCTTTTTAACCGACTTCAAAAAGAGGAGGTGGTTCTCAATTCTACTATTGAATGAATTTTCGAAGATTCTTCTTTTTTTGGAAAACTGCTGTCTAGGTCCTGTTGTCCCATTCAAATTTGATCTACTTGATGCAATTTGGTTAATGTTGATTGTAAAAAAATAATTACTCATATATACTTCATTATTCCGACTGGTGCTAAATAGCATTATAATATCATTATGACTAACATATTCTCTCATAGCGTCAACAAGCATGTCCCCGATAGCGCATTCCCCGAACACGCAGTCTTCGAAATAAAGTGTGTTCACACTGTCGCCGACCACTTCTTGCTCCGCTTTGTGAACCATCTCCGCGTATGGCTTGAGCTTCTTCTTTATTTCTTCATCTGTGAGCAAATAGTATATATGTGTGGGGATGAGGACCAGGGAGAGACAAATTTAGACGCAGTTTTGGGTTATAAATTTTGTTATGAAATGTGGTAAAAACAAATCTATTTTTTTTTTTCTTTATGTCATCGGCAATGGAGCTGGTGGTTCGCCGGATGGTAAGCGCTACCACCGCCCATGCACATTTGGTCGATTGCAGACCTTACGTCTCTACAAATGGATTATCAAGTTGGAAAGGGATTAAGAAAGAATTGACGATGGGAATAAAGGGAAGGACAAGGAAGGGTAAGGAAGCGGATATGGGCCTCCGGCTCCCCCACTCACCGAATGAAACGATGGAACGAGCTGTATGCTATTTCACGCCGGTCTTCTCTAGCAGAGAATCTTAAATACTCTCCACAATTAATTAAAATAAGATACATTAAACGGTTTTAAAGTGAGTGCGTATACTTGGCGCGGTGGATAGTAGCAACGAGACTAGTCCATTGAAGTAGACTCAAGGAATACACTATATACAAGTAAGGCCTTTAGCGACCTGTAGTCTTATGCACAGAATAAAAGACTTTATTCTATGTCATAGAGTACATAACACAAATGTATTGCCACATAACAGCTTCTTATGTTTTATTCTCTTACATATTTATTTGAGTTATTCAATGTTAATTTTAATTATGAAAAAGATTACCTATTATGGAAAAGAATGAGCTAAAACATATCGAAATAAAAAGATGATAATGCTAGTGGTAGGTACGTAAATCGATAATATCCGACATCACAAAAAGGTTACATAACTTAATAAGGTTTCTCATTATCCGATACCTACAACTGAAATTAACGAAAAATACCTTCCGGTAGGGACCTGTTCAAGAATATAGGTCCACCTTCCCATTTCACGTAATCGCCGCGGAAGTCGAAAAACACGGAGAAACTTCCCATGTACTTGGTAAAGGCTGACGCTTGTACTATCAGCACCTGAAACGTTATGAAGGAAGTGTTACATTACCCATTATAACATACTAATTGCGCTAAAGTCTATATCTCGTAGGAATATCGGGATAAAAAGTTACCTATATGTTAGTCCAGTTGTCCAGCTGTCTACGTACCAAATTTCATTGCTATCGGTTCAGTAGTTTTTGCGTGAAAGAGCAAGCAACACACATATCCTTACAAACTTTCGCATTTATAATATTAGTAGGATTAGTAGGATATGAACTGACTACAATTAGGCAGTTGTATAGAATTACAGTACGTTCTTATTACGACTCATAACAGCAGAATTTTTGCGCATAAATATATGTTGTTAGTAAGGGTGTTTGGGATAATGAAACTATAAATAAAATGTTTAAAAATCCATGAAATAGATGATTAAATAACTCGGAAAATAAATTCAGCTAGCAAAAGAGTAATTAAATAAAAACCATTTAAAAATTTTTAAATCGCAATAAATTTCATGTGAA
>NC_052103.1:3719294-3743995 GCF_012273895.1 Zerene cesonia
TATCTATGTATTCACCGTAATCTCGTGCTATTTCTCTAGAAAAATGTCATTGTCGTTTCAAAAAAAAGCATAGTAAATTCTATACTATAACGAGTCAAAATAAGCAAATATGTTTATTCCAAAAATTATATTACTATTTAATTTTATATCCCGAAAGAGTAGAAGAAATTCGATTACTGTGGCGGGATCACGGGTGGCCGAGAGGCTAGGCGCTGCTACGGTTTGGCAAAAAACGCGGGTTCGAATCGGTCCTAGTGATCAAATTTTTCTATTCTTTCAAAATTTCTCCACTATATTACTATTTATTTTGTACCTGATAATTTTAAGCCTCTTTATGAATCTTTAAATAACTTCGTGATATTTAAAACTGCAAGTATATTAGATTATTGTTGCGTTTTCCAAGATTTGAACCTATATTTGTTAATATTTATTATGACGCATTGACCTAGTTACAATTTGAAAACTAAAATAGTATTTAATGATTCAGATAAGAAACTAGAACGTGTTGTTTCTTATATACTGAGTGAATACAAAAAACTTAGCTAAATAATATAATATGCTTGTTTTTCTTTTATTTGTGATTACATCACGTTACTAGGCTGAGTGTATTTAAAAAAATATATTATACAGTAGTTCTATTAATTAATAATTCAAGTATGAGGATTATAAAAATTATTGTTATATATACGTAACAAGGAAATAAGAAAACAAGGAAAAAACAAGTTTCCATACAGACGTTCGAAGCATTCAACATCGCAATTGTAAGATTAGCCCATTGTAAGCACAACAACTGCATCCTGCTTCAATCTAATTCAAAGTATCTCACGCCTTTTGTGGTCTTAATATTCGTATTGTTTCTGTTATAACAACGAAATAGTGTAAACTATAGTGAATAAATGTAATGTTGAAACTAACATCGCATCATAATCCACGTGATAAAACAGTAATTTATTGACAAAAACCTAACGGCGATATATATTAAAGTCAATATGCAAAAAAGGTTCTACATATAATTTATGTGCTCGGAACTCAATAAGAGATCTCTTTAAGAGTTCTGGTATCCTTACTGTGCCGTCACAGTAGATATTTAATAACATTTTACACAATAACATCGACTTGCATACAAAAGTAGGTGATAGTTATGACACGAGGAACAGAAATAAAATAGAACTGTTTTCGGCTTAGTAAAGTAAAAAATTCATTTATGGGACAAGGTATACGCTTATACAATAGAATTCCTCATAGTATTAAATCGTTTAGTAGTGCTAAATTCAAAAACTATATTAAAAATGCATTAGTTCAGAGAGCCTACTACAATAGCATTAATGAATATATGGAATTTGACAATCCATGGAATGTCGTCGCTTAAGAACCACAGGTCAGTTCATTGGTATCATCGTTATGTACATGTTACATATTATGTAGAATTAAAATGTAAAACTTATATCTTTGTAGAAAAGCCACTACAGAGTTTCTTGCCGGCTCTTCTCTGTAGAAACTGCCCTCCGAACCGGTTGTAAATGTTATATCTGTGTTATATGACGATTCAAAAGTGCTTCTATAAGAAGTCTAGTTGAATGAATAAATGTTTGAGATTGAATAGATATTCATCTTGGATATTAAAAAGTCTCCTTCATTTCTGAATCTGAATGCTCAGACTCGTTACAACTCAAACTAACGCAAATAAAAACCTACACTCTAACTAGCCATGTGTTTGAAAATCGTCGATAAACTAAGTATGATAAAGAAGTACTAATAGTTAAAGAAGCTAAAAGCTAACAGTTGACTTAAAACACAGCGTATAAAATACTGTATTAATAACGAGAATCTATTATTGTTTAAACAACAGAAACGTGAGACTATGTGGCCATATTTTACCAATTTATTCAAGATAGCGATAGCGATACTACAATAATTTAGTGTTACTAATAGTGATTATGTAGTGACATAGCATAAAACAAATTCGCTTTCACTCCCTATGTCCCTTTGTATGCTTAAATCTTTAAAACTACGCAACGGATTTTGATGGGGGTTTTTATAATATATAGAGTGATTCAAGAGGAAGGTTTATATGTGTAATAACATCTATTAAACTGCAACGAATTAACGCTTGCGAAGCTGAGGGCAAAAGCTAGTTTAATAAAAATCTATAAGGTCATACTTATCAACGTCCAGTCCACAATGTGATAGAAGAATGATTATATCCACACCCATTTCATTCAATTTCCTTGATTCACGTAAGGTTGCCTCTTTGGGATCCGTAAATTCCACCTCGCCAGCTGACGATAATATCTGAAATATAAAAACATAATTTCAAACAAATAAAAAATACACGTTTACTTGCCAAGATTTACTAAATTCGCTCACTCGCAGTATAGTATACTTGAGATAAATATGAAAACATAATTCTATTTAATAAATCCTGGTGATCCTCATCAGGATAATATGATAAACACATATTTTTTTATTATCACCGTTTCGTGAAAAGTGTTTTTTACATTGAAATTTTTCTGTTTAAATTGGGTTTAAATCGAATCAAAAGGAGTTTTTGAATGCAAATATACAGTTGTAGCATAGTCAAAATGTTTATATGAATATAAATATTACTACAAACATTAACAATAAGAAATTAAGCATACAAAACGCACGATAGGCTAAAAATAAATTATTCATAGAGTTTATATGTGACTAATTTACAATGATGATGAATTAATATCAATGCAACATATTTTCAAATAAAAATTGTAAGCATGATATTTTCTTTATTACTATCTTTTGGCCGCGGTTTCGCACGCATTAAATTCGGAGTAAATCCCCTTTCCCCGCACCTCTTTTTTCGTTGTTATTATACATATAAACCTTCCTCTTGAATCACTGTCTATTAAAAAAAAACATCAAAATCAGTTTCATAATTTTAAAGATCTACGCGTACAAACACATAGACGGCGGAAAGCGACTTTTTTATATTATGTAATGATTAATTAATAATATATATACGACGATGACCTCTATTTTTAGATGGGAAAAGATTTTTACAATCTATTTTTATCGTTTCATATAAGATGCTACAAATAAGTCGAAAAACAAAAAATAATTAATTTAAATATTGTGGAGATGTTTTGTAGAGAAATAATCTCTATATATATAAAAATTTCCTATCACAATGTTTATTACTATACTCTTCCGACATGGGTGGATCGATTCTCATGATATATTATGTGCATATTGGGTAGGAATCGGCCAACATCTACTTTTCATACCCCCAAACGATAAGAGCAATGAAAAACATCGCAGCTAGTTTTATAAATTTATTAAATAGAAATTTAAAGACAAGCTATAACTCTTAAATTTTGGGCATTTACAGACATATAATTTATCTCTTTGTGTGATCAACTGTCAACAATTATAAAAAAAATATTACTTTTTTCACTTAGAAAAACTTGTGCATTTAAACGAAAATCTTCGCGAACCTTCCTAAAGCACCGCTTTTTGCTAGTATATTAATAAATAATAATTTATTATTCATTGTTGCATTATACTAAATAATGTAAGCACGATATTGTTATGTATTAATTACATGTACCTACCTAGATCTTATCAAATTTATTTATAGCTGAAGATCATTGAGATCAATGAGAAAACACAAGGGCCCGAGTGTTATATCTGATAAAGTTCAACAAGGAATTGATATATCGTAATGTATTCTTTTCATTAACCGAGTAGCAGGTTATATGTTTATCCCGGCTATTTACAGCTTTTTAAATACTTATACGACGATGTGATTTTTACTTACAGCGTTGATTGTTAAATAAATTTATAGCTTTATAATATGAGAAACGCCATCTATTGACGCGGGTTGTAATTCCGACTAATAATCCTTTTTTTTCTATTCTTTAAAATTTCTAAACATGGTGTTGTTGTTTTCTGAACCATAATATAATAGCAGTTGTAGCAATTAGAGTCATTTCTTCAAATGAATTTATTCTGATCGGTAGTTATATACTAATAATTATACATACAATAAACAAAATAAAAATCGCAGCAGAAAATATACTTATTTTATGTGACATTATCAGCGTATCTCATTATTAATGATATCTTTAACCTCAGATTATAAAACAAAAACGTTTTAATTTTTAATTTGAGTCAATAACCTGTCTAGCACTTACCTCTATTTACATATCCATACTAATATTATAAAACTGAGGAGTTTGTTTGTTTGTTTGAACGCAATAATCTCAGGAACTACTAGTCCAATTTGGAAAATTATTTCAGTGTTAGATTATTATAGGCCCATTTATTGAGGAAGGCCATAGGCTAAATAGGTAAATATTTGGTTATCTAATGTCTCAAGCGTCTCAATCAATGAATAGGTACCATGGCTTCTTTTAAACACTTTAACGCACAATAAATTATAGACCTATATATATGTATCTATAAATCAACACAAGGGTACGATTCAAAAATATACCAGATTCCGAAATACTACTAAATATGTACATACGAAATTTGATTAAAATTTAAATTATGCAATTAAGTTACAAAAATGTATAAATTTAGCTAGCTGACCCGGCAACCTTTGTTCTGCCTTACTCTTATCATTTAGGGGTATGAAAAATAGATGTTGGCCGATTCTCAGACCTACCCGGAATCCACAAAAATTTTATAAAAATCAGTCCAACCGTTTCGTAGGAGTACGGTAACTAACATTGTGACACGAGAATTTGATATATAAAGATATACCTATCTATATTAGCGGTCAAGTGGAATTGTTTAATTTTGCCCTATTTCTAAAAACAGATCTCGTGTTCCTTCAATAGCGCATTTTGACTAGAACTTTAGCTATACTAGCTAGCTATTGGGATACATCCTGATCAACAAAAATTACCTACCTTAGTAGTCGGTGTGATCAGTCCAATGATACCGATCCTCCTGCCATGCCGTTCCACAACTATGTAGGGCTGATACAGTCCTTGCAAGCTTGGTTCCTTGCTTGTGTCCATGTTCGCTGCTACCACAGGCGCCTTGAGCCCAGATAAAAACGGTGCCAGCCCTGCAGGACCGTCGTCGAACTCATGGTTGCCTATTGCCTGAAAAGTGGCTGATAATTGATAGTTTTTTTTGCATGCTATTGTGTTTCATACTGTGAGTGGGGGAGCGGGACCCTTTTTTTCCTTTTTACCCTTCCCTGTCCTTTCCTTTATTCCTCTCATCAATCCTTTCCTAATCTCTTCCCAATTTAAAGTCGGCAATCCATTTGTAGAGAGGTTAGCTCTGCAATTGACCTTATGCCTCTCCTAATGTTCATGGGCGGTGGTAGCGCTTCCCATCAGGCAACCCACTAGCTCTATTGCTGACTATGGCATAAAAAAGGTGTTGATGGACTTTCATAGTTGATAGGTGATAATGTATAATCGAATCGTACCTTATATGATACTAGCTGCACTCCGCGGTTTCACGCGCGTAAGTCCGTATACCATAGGAATATCGGGATAAAAAGTTGCCTATATGTTATTTCAGTTGTCCAGCGGTCTATGTACCAAATTTCATTCCAATCGGTTCAGTAGTTTTTGCGTGAAAGAGCAACAAACACACACACATACTTACAAACTTTCGTATTTATAATACTAGTAGGATTCAAAGCAAAAGGACCTATCTAAATGCGTTGATTTCATTGTAATTATAAAAAGGAGCTCTCGATTTTACTGAAAGATAAACATTTAATTGCCATAAAAATGCAAAAATAAAATTCTTTAATTTCATGTGATCTAATTTAAAGTTTTAATACTATTGGCACATTTAGTACACACGTAGTTATTTCAGAAGAGACCAAAACGCAAATCAAATAACTTAAAAATATACGTGTACTAACATGAGCATCATGAGGCAGCAGATTCATGAATTCCAAAACGATTTTCCACTTGAGCAATGTATACCAGTACGTGCCTTGGAAACTGTCACCAGCGTTTAACACTAGTGCATCTGGCTTCTCCTGTTTCAAATGAATTATGTTCTTGTAAAGTCGGGGAAACCCGCCGAGGCAGGATCCATTGTTGAAACGGCACGTTGGAGTTTCGACGGACGTTTCTTCGAACCTAGGTGGATGTCTCTTAAATTAATAACGATAAAATATGTAATCGTACACCTACTCACACAGCTATAGCAATTATCAATAATGTAAACTAACCTATAAAATATGGATGTTTACCTTGAATTCAATGAATTTTTATGACATCATTTTAAAAATCATATTTTATGTGATATAACAAAATCAACTTTTATAAGCTGATGTCTTTTTTTATAAGTTTGTTGTTAATTTTATGATAAGACATACTTAGGATAGCCGTAGCTTTTTGTATTGGATAGGAAAATGTAATTCAAGCATCAAGTATAACAGTTTTTTTTTTATTCGTGCACTTTTTAATATAAGGTCTTTTTAAGGTCCCAAGGTCCGTTTTATCAGGTATTTGTGAAATTTTATCAATAAAGAATTACAAGATCTTTTTTTAAGATCGTGTGCTTTTTCTTAAATTGTCTTTTAAAGGTCTCAAGGTACTTTATTTCCCCATATGCGAAATAATGAACACAAATGTGTACGTACATAAAATTCGGGCGACCCGTTAAAACCGTTGACATACCAGGGTAGATACATTATATGTACCTATATGTACATAACTCGTCGATTTTTTTTTTTTGTATTTACGCAAAAGCCTTCTATAAACCGCCGGTTTTTTTTTTACTTTTTTTGTCTTTACAATCCATGGACTTGGCCGGCTCTTAATTTTTTTTCTAACTAATCTCCTCCACTAATCGAACCACAGACTTATCGTTTCTACGCCCAAGTATTAATTTTATGCTTAAATCTACTATATAAAAATAAGTCGGGTTTTCCTTCCTGACGCTATAACTCCAGAACGCACGAACCGATTTCCACGGTTTTGCATTCGTTGGAAAGGTCTTGGGCGTCGTGAGGTTTATAGCAAAGAAAATTCCGGAAAAATTTCAACAGAAAAGCGGGAAAAACGAAGCCATCTGGTGGCGAAACGGAGTTCGCCGAGTTTGCTAGTAATCTATATCTAATAGAATGATGTCACGGATAATAGTATAAACTAACGACATTCATCTTCAAAAGAGTATTTACTTAATAGAATACGGGGTAACATAAACAAAATAACTTCCTATAACTAAAGCAAAAAAAGAAATAAGGTTCATTTTATGTTAATAAAAAATACTTTTTAAACAAATTTTCAGTACGGAGATTTTTTTTAATTATTTTTATCTGTCATACAGAATTTAAGAATGAAACATTATTCATTGCATTAATGAGTCATTTCCTTTTTATAAACAATGTTATCGAAAGTCGACTTACTTGCAACTATAAATGAAATGAAATCGTAAGGAAATTCAATATTGCAAGGTCACTCCTCTGATTTACATTTTGGTATATTTATTATATCTTATTGGTGTAATGTTTTATTTGTATGCTAATGCCTAAATGAAGTTTGTTAAAATTTGGCATAGGGAGATAATAAATTTAAAGTAGGTACGAAAAATTTTCAACATAAAGATTCTTATAGAATTTAAGATATTTACGCAAAGAAAATTATATTATGAAGGTTCATTTGCGGTTATGTACGTTAACTAAATAAAGCTATGAAGGTTTAATAATTTTGGCGGGAAACTTGAAAACGATCCAAGTTCGTATGAATCGAGCAGAGAACTCTTCTCGCATCTTAGCCATTAGCCAGAAACTTCAATAAATACTTTCAAGTAAAATAATGTCCACCAATATGAACATCTCTTTTTTAAGCCAGTTAATAATACTGTTTACGGAACACTGACCAATACCTACGACACTTCACTTCAAATGTTCTTGACCTATCAAATATCACCGCAATTGCAATATTAACGGTAATAGCTTTGGCATTAAATATGTTAAATAAAGAACATAGCTACTTCAATCAAATGCATCAATTTCAAGAATAACACTTGATCGTCTCTCATTTACCTAAACTGTCTAAATTATATAAGGAAGTTTATTCACCTCAACATTCGGAAGCTGCATTCAAGTCGCAATAATATTTAAAACAAATATTATGTTTGGTCTAATTTTTAAAAATTACGCTATTTCGCGATTATACCGCTGTTTGTTTTAAGCTAATTCTATTTCTAATTTAACCACAGCAACAAAACATCAATAAACATACATATAAAATTGCACAGATATATTATCCTCGACGTACAAATATTAAATAATAATCTCTATAAATAATACAAAATATTTCGTTTCTTTCAAATTTACTAGCTACCTGGCAACCTGCTTTCAGTTTAAAAAATAAAACAAAAATAATGTATTTACGTAAATAAAAGATAAAACAATACCACCTATTAATTGATATTGATTATTATTGAACTATACCTATTTCAGGGGTTATTTTACGAGTCATTAAAACTACGGTTCACTTACCTTGCGTGGAAGTCATTGTAATGAATTATCTTCAGTTCATACAACCCCTCGAAGGGCAGCGCAAATCCATAGCAATAATTAAGCGATAAAATGAAAATAAAACAATTTAAAACGTTCATTTTCACGATACACTATGACATGTTCACAGAGCGGCGCATTCACAGACACTGTCAATTTGACGTTAAACGCCAACAATCAAATTGTATGATCCGAGTTATCTATTGTACACGAAAAAATTATAAGAGGGTCTTCAGAACAATAGGCGTACGTGTAGCGTCACGGTTACTTATAATGATGTCAGCAACTGAGTCAATTTAGTTCATACACTCTTAGTTAATGATCGCCTCCTTGGTACAGTGGGGTTATGGGTTCGACTCCCGGTGGGGACTTACAAAATGAAAATGCCTTGGATTGGTAGGACTCAGTAGATTGATTAATAGTTTCAATGATACTCTGTTTTAGGTAACTCAATATTTAAAATTTTCATAGTAAAATCTAAAAATAATGACTCTAAAAAATAGAGGTGGCATACACAAAATTTAATTTTCACACGAGTAACGGGAAAAGCAATAGTAATTACTGAATAAATATGTTTATGTTAATTGTATACATTTGTTACTAGATATAACCTGTAGATTCTTCATTTCTGAACTCTACATTTAACTTGCGTGGTAATATTAATTTATGAATTTTGAAGATCCAAAAGCGAATCTACAGGAAGTTTTGTGGAATGAATCATTTGAGTTTGAATAAATTTCTCTATTTAAAAGGCTCACTAAAATGTCGTCTCTCTTACGCCTTACCTTATCCCACTCGGAAAAGATATCGCTACGGTCAATAATATATCGTCTGAAATAACTTTATACGTAAATATAATGACATAACAGTAAATTCATGCGTGAGATATTTTATCAATTTATCATTTCTTATAATAGTTTTTCTGATAAAATGAATGCCGGTACGATAGCTTCTTTAATCTATTCCTACTTACTATTAGGATCTATAACCACAAAAAGTATCATTTTCAACGTGAAGGCATACCTTCGAATGTGAACATTGAAAACAGCCGCACCGATTTTGATTAGGATCGTGCAGTTCGACAGACGACTTTTTATTCCGAAAACAAAACTTGCAGGCAAAATTAAACAAAGCCGTAGGCAGAGAACTAGTATAGTATTATTATATAAATTGTTTTGAAACAATGAGCAAATATATTTTGTTATTAGACATAAATTGTCATAGTGTAATCTTAACACCATTAGTTTTAATGACTGATAAAGCTAATAATTAAGCAATTTACATTAAGGCTGTTCAAATAAAACAAGGTAAATATGACTGTGTGATAACATTCATAATCTAGCGGTTTGCCCCGGCTTCGATCGCGGTACATATTAATTTATAGCCTAGCACTCAGAGATCACATACATATTCACAATAAAAGAATTTTTTAAAAAAGGCCAGTAGTTTTGGGGATTTGCGCGTTCAAACAGAAAAACTAACTCTTCAGCTTTATATTATTAGTATAGAAGTATAGATTTAGACACATTGTTAAATATTTGGAGGGACTAAATAGAAGAGAAACTACATAAGAGACAATACAGCGATTTTTGACTTCTAACATGTCAATAAAAAGGGGAATCAAAAGCAGATAGTTTAAGAAATTAAATTCTTAATAAAAATAATGTTGTTATGTGACAATAGTAAAAAAATATATCAATTAAGAAATTACCTTAAGTTATTAAGTTAATAGCTACTTGGTAGTAGAAAGAATAAAAAAAATAATAAAACAATATGTTTTATTTACAAAAATATTATATACAATAAATACTTTTACAGTGGAGGCCAATATAAGGTTACTTCATTATGAGCTGACTCTGGCAACCATTTCAAATATTCCTCTTGTAAATCTGAAAATACAAAGAATCTTAATATTTATGCTACAATAAATACCACCTAGACAACACACACACACACACAGAAAAAATCATCTCGGGAAATAAGAGCTCAATTGAAAAGTGAGCTCTTACGTTGCTTAGAATTGAAACCCAATTTTCAGACGAATGATCAAAAATTATACAACATTTTTACGATTTGTCACTTTATTACTAGGTGTCATGGTTGTAATCAGGTTGAACTTAAAACTCTTTTAAATATTTGTTTGCTTTACTAGAAATCAAAAGTTAATACTTTTTTTTTTCTAGTCGACGAGACGAGATTCAGATTCATTCTTGACGACCCATTATCTAGTTGGTATTGTTGATGGAAGTTTTAATGATATATCAGTTATCACCCCAATATTATCAATTTTATAAACTGCCAGTTTGTTGTCTTATAGTGTTTTGCATAAACTTTTCACTATAACTTTTCTTTCTTTTTATAATAAAAAATATATACATAATTATATAAAATAAATAAACAACAATAAATAAAACTTTATTTCTTTTAATAAATGTTCTAATGTAATTTACTCACAGCTTGAATCCTCCTCCCAGGCCCTCTGTAACTCAGTCCTTGTGCCACAACGTCTAGCAATTAGCGCTTTTAACAGAATCTCGGTTCTAGGCTGCAATTTCGCCCAACTCTTTATCATGGTAGAAGGCGGCGATAACAGTGATGTCGCATATTTCATTAATTTTGGAAACACGGAACCTTCTAGAAGGAATCTGGCGAACCATCTGCAATAGGTTATTGTTTATTTAACTGTATTTAATCAACAGTATTTTAATGCATAAAAAATATTTTAAACATAATTTTGAGAAATCTAAATAAACAAAATATTTATTTTCACACCCTTACACAGTGATTCATAATGAAACAAAAATCATTGTCCTTTAATCGAATATAATACGCAAATGTCCTTTCGAGAATTTAATTTAAGAAAACTACTAACTGTCAAATGTATATGTCACCGTTAGATTGTAAAGAACGTTAGATTACAATCTATCACGAAATCACGAAAACATAGTTGTTTACATTCAACAACTAAGGAAATAACAAACAAATATGGCGTGTGGTCGGGGTGGCGGGGGCACATACCGTTCAATCAATCAGAGCGCGAGTGGACGGAATGCATTCCGTCCTACGCTGGTTCACAATTTGATCGCTTCCCATCGATAGATTACAATCAAGCGAAAAATGATGCGTTAAATTGCAATCATAATGATACGGTTCACAATCTATCGATAGTTTACAATCTTACGGTGACATATATAATAGACTTACATAACGATCATCACATCATGATAATTATAAAAAATAAATAAAACACAATCAAATTGGTAACATCGGTTACAGTCAACTTTTCTTATTATCGTCGTCGCATGTTTTTATTGGCAGCAGTGGTGGCTCAGTGGTGAGAACCTCGGACTCGACGGACAAAATCGATAAGTCGGGGTTCGAGACCGGGCGAGCGTGCAGGAAATAAATTGATTTTTCAATTTATCTGCGCATGTAGATATTATCACCACTGCTCACGGTGAAAACATCGTGAGGAAACCGGCATGTCCAAGAATCAAAAGTTCGACGAAATGTGACATCTGCCAACCCGCACTTGGCCAGCGTGGTGGATTATGGCCTGAACCCTCATAGGAGGCCTGTGTTCCAGCAGTGGGAACCTATATGGGCTGATGATGATGACGATGATGATGTTTTTATTACTATCATGAAATATAATTACCTATATCGTTCAATTTTATCGGGAAAATCGATTTCCACAATAGGCAATTCCCAACCGGCCTTTCCGAATGTTCCCTTGTAATGACACTTCACTCGACCACTCTTCTCATCATATCTTGGCTCTGGGTCCGATAGTGATTCTAAACATAAATACAACTATAAAATCAATTATTCCCTCATTGACATGATATTGTATATAATGTGAAACGTCAAACAACTGAATAAAAATGTTCATTCACATTCCATATTTCTAACTTTCAGTTTTATAACTAAAAATTAGAAAAAGCGAAATGCTTTATTAATGAGACGATTAACAAAAAATCACATTCTTCAGCTTTACAATACCATAGTATAGATTCAATTTTACCAAAACACAACCTACCAAGATTACACAGCTGCGGCACATACACCGGCAGCCACTCCGGCTCGATCGCCGCCACGTTCCTCATCACCATCTTCCTCCTCTCATCGCCGCCGGTCTCATACAGCTCCTGGTACACCACCCACTCGGGTATGGTCTTCCGCAGTATCGACTCGGAGTGGAGATGCACCGGCTCCTCTAGATCGCCGCAGTGGTACGCGTATTTGTACTTGCGTTTGTCCTCACCTGTGGGGTGGGGGGGACAATATAAAGGGAATAAAATAAATATAGTAAACTTATACAAAGTGTAGAAAGTCTATTCTTAAACTAATTAACTGGAAGGTTAAATAATATATTAGACATAAAAAAAAAACCAATAGAACATAAGGGATTAAAATCATGAGACGCTGTTAGAATAAATGCCTGCTAACTTTATAATAAAACCTACTATACCACAGCTTTGGCCTCTATGGTACACTTTACTGTCGGTAAAATACAAACATACAGATGAGGCTAATTAAAGCGTGTTCACTTTTTTCTTCCCTTAGACCAATAGTATATCACTACCCTAAGAAACATTTCCGTATATAATCCTCACCCTCCTTAACCTCGTGCATAGCGATCTTCCTGCCGACCTGGTCCCCGAGACCACTCAGCAGCAGCTGCCGCAGTAGTCTCGCTTGGTTCTCATCAGGCGGCCCCATCTGAGGGTCCACGGTCACATTCACCCCGGACACACTGAGGTTTATCTCGGAGGTCAGCTGCTTTCGTATTTTGCGTATCTCCTTGAGCGCCTATAATTATTAATGTTTTTTAAGTTAGTTGTATAAATAATATTACTATAGGTAATCGTAAACAATCTTTACATATAAACATGCTACAGTATTGGTTTAATTTAATAAAAATACGATTAAATCAGTGTGAAATATAATATTATGTTAGGTTGTTGCTTAAAGTTTATACAATTAAGAAAAATATTTTCTCACGATAAAAAAGGTGCAATACTATCTCTTTACTTATATATATTTCGTTTCTATTAAGCATTAAAGAGACGAAATACTAACAAGTCGCTTTAAAAGTCTTCGTAGTATTTCTGTCACAGTTAAATAAGCTAATTATTTATATTTTTAGGCGCTATTTATAAACTTAGATTTTTATAAATATTTCAAACTAGCTGTTCGCCCGGCTTTACACGTGATACATTTATAGCCTAAGAAAAAGTCACTCAGCGAAATTGCAGCTTTCTATCGATGAAAGAATCTTTGAAATCAGTCCAACCGTAACTGCGTGAAAACGTTACAAACATACATATTGGTGTAGACGAGGCATTTCGTTCTTTACATGAAGAAAACTAAAGTCGTTTTTCGTTTTTATTTACCTTTTCTCTTAGTCCATACTTGGCACAAAACAGCTCCTCTTCTCCCTTTGTATGAGCATACTCAGCAGCTCCCACTGCCCTTAGTAACACTCCCGGATCGCCCAATAAAAGGCTATTGCCAGTCGCTGGCCAACAATCTGGCTTTCCACTCATAATCTACAAAAAAGTTGTTGTTTTAATTTTGCAATTTTATACAAAAAAGGGGTTAGTTACTCTAAAAAAAAGAGTAACTGTTAGATTTTATTTACATTTTCTAGTTTCTTTATACACTGCATCAAAAATAAAAATCTATAGATTGTAATTATTATTTAGCGTAAAATATGAATTTTAATACAATTTCTCGACATGCACTAATTAGCTGGATGTACTATGTATGATATAGTAACTAATAAATAAACTTAATTATCGTATTTAAAAACATAAAATGACAAAAAATTCTTTACAATTTCGTAAAGTTGATGAATTACAAAATCTAAACGCAAATCAGGTTACCATGACCTCTTGAAGCGGTAACAACTTCAGTGTGGAAAAAAGACAGCTATATAGATTATAGGTTGTTTAGCGCCATCTCATTCCCACACTGGAATTAGCATTTCTTTAAGACTTTGTAACAACCCGTCTGGATAAATACTAAAAATAAATATTAAATAAAAAAATGTAATCATTACCTCAGGCACAGTGAGTGCAGCTACTAACGCAATACTATATGGCAGCAGGTTCTGCTGATGGCTGAGCGCTAACATTTTACCATAGCGCGGTAAAAGCGGAAATGCTGACACCGCTTTACCAAGTGCCGTCACTTTTAGCACCTAAATATAAAAAACGAGTTGTATCACATCCTACTTATATTATAAATGCGAACGTTTGTAAGGATGTATGTGTGTTTGTTGCTCTTTCACGCAACACGTAGACAGGTGGACAACTGGACTACTCTACTACTAAGTACGGACTTACGCGGGTGAAACCGCAGGGCGTAGCTAGAATGTCAATAAAAAGTATTATAAATTTGATAAAAGAGTTTTATAAAATCCCTACTAGTGTTAACTGCGAAAGAAATTCTGTCTACATAGAAAACTCCACGCCTAAACGACAGTACTGATTTAAATGAAATTTGGTAAAGATATATAGTTTGAGACCCGAGAATAGGATAGCTTTTGCTTTTATACAGGCAATGTCACAAGCAGAAAGCTAGTTAATTTTAATTTCCACATGGATTTATTTTCTGAAATTTTTATTATTAAGTTATCTAGAATCATCTGAGTTGACCAAAGACCTTAAAGTAAACAACAATAATTTTTTTTCCATTTAATTAAAATTTAAAACGTGACTTACGTCCTCGCCTCCTCGACCTTTATTATTTGTTTCATATTTTTCTAGAATGCCTAAAATTTCTAGACGTTTCTCCGCCAATCGCAGTTGCATTCTGTCTGGTGCAGTTGGAAATGGGAAATTCACCACCTAGACCATGTGACAATAATATTTAGACAAATTCAAGTGCTGAATATAGGTTTAGTTAGATCAACCCTAAATAAAACATAATTCATAGTTATTGTCTCAATGTTTAAAAAAAACAACTTATTAAGAGATAATGCATATAAAAATGATGGATATTATATATTCGACATTTAAGTGTACAAAATCAGTCACTCATAGATAATTAAAGCCCTTTGACATACTACCAAAGGGAATATAGATCACATTTACTAATTATACATTTATTATTTCCACAACCACAATATAAGTAGTAGTATAGCAAAGTTGCAGCTTACTAATGGTTAAAGAAAAATAACATTAATTTTTTAAATCGTTCCAGTGGTTTTTGTGTCTTACAAACATACAAAAATACAAGAGTTTCCTGTTAATAACATAATAGTGTGAATGAATTATTCTTAGTTCAATAAAGTTTCGCCCACTACAATAAGGAATTACGTTAGCGAGGGTGCGGCACGTGACGTTACTCACCTTTTTTATGCCCATGCACCTCACCTGCAACAGCAGGCCGTCGACGGCGCGTGACGTCACTCACCTTGTCTATGCCCATACACCTCACTCCAGCAGCAGCTCGTCCACGGCGCATGACGTCACTCAACTTGTCTATACCAATACACCACAACCGCCCGTCGATGGCGCGTAACCTCACTCACCTTGTCTATGGCCATGCACCTCACCTGTAAAAGCAGCCCGTCGACGGCGCGTGACGTGACTCACCTTGTCTATACCCATACACCACACCCGCAGCGGCAGCCCGTCGACGGCGCGTGAAGAGACTCACCTTGTCTATGCCCATGCACCTCATCTGCAGGAGCAGCTCGTCGACGGGGCGGCGGCAGAGGTCGGGCGCGTGGTGCGGCGCGCAGTCGTGCTGGAACACCGCGCTGCTGTAGAGGCGGTAGGCGTGGCCGGCGCCCGTGCGGCCCGCGCGCCCCGCCCGCTGCGCCGCGCTCGCCTGCGACGTCCACACCACGCGCCACGCGCTCGCGCCCGTGCGGTGGTCGTACACTCTGAAATATGTTCAATATTGTACCTATTGTATATGTATGTATTTTATATGTTACATACAACTAGTCGGATTCACACGTGGTACGTTTATCCTCCCCATGTGAACCTTAGGTAGGTTCACATGGGGCAGTCTTCGTTACAGCCTTTTAGGTCATCCACTGTTTGATTTTGACAATTTTGAGCCTGGCTATGATATTCATAAATGTAATTTGATTATTATAAATATACTCACTTCATCTTCTTCTTTCCAGTGTCAACAACATACTTAATGGCTGGAATCGTCAATGATGTTTCCGCAACGTCAGTACTAACTACACACAGTCTCGCTCCAACAGGGGGAGTTTCAAAGACTCGCGCCTGTTTCGATGAACTAAGCATAGAGAATAAAGGCAGGACCCACAGAGGCTGCCGGCAAGATTTTATTTCTGGTGTTAGACTGTCGTCTTCGAAATCTGAATGTAGAATAAATAAGAAGGTAAAAACAGTATGTTTTTTCTATCAAAATAACAAACTAAAACTAGGCTAATCAATAACAATAATCACCAAAATCTGTTCACCCAGTCAAAAATTCTGAGATAACAGAACGAAAAACAAATTCAGTCAAATTGATAACCGCCTCCTTTTTTGATGTCGGTTGAAAAAACAATATAATCATATTCTATTTTTAATACTTAATTAAATGCAGCATGCTAATGAACTAATAATATTTTACTCGGAAATAAAAAAATAACATTCAATGAAAAGCTTGGATACCTGCTGAAAAATTATGCGCCTTTTTAATTTATTTTAGATATATTTATAACTAGCGGTTCACCCCGGCTTCGCCTGTGGTACATATATAGCCTATACCCTTCCTCAATAAATGGGCTATCTAACACTAAAAGAATTGTTCAAATCGAACCAGTAGTTCCTGATATTAGTGCGTTCCAACAAACAAACAAACTCTTCAGCTTTATAATATTAGTATATATATAAAATTCTCGTGTCAGAGTTTTCGTTGCCAAACTCCTCCGAAACGGCTTGACCGATTCCTCTGAAATTTGGTAAGCATATTGGGTAGGTCTGAGAATCGGCCAACATCTATTTTTTATCCCGATATTCCTACGGGATACGGACTTACGCGGGTGAAACCGCGGGGCGCAGCTAGTATTAGTATAGATTAGCTTTCTTAGCCGCGGTTGTACTTCGTGAATTTTCAAAGCAGAATTTTTTAGACTTAATATGCAATGGCACCAACTTCAAATAGATGAGTAAGTAACGATTATAGTAAATATAATACATTTTTTTTTTTCGCTTTTGAATGGTTTTGAAGTTGGTTAAATAAAAAAAAAATTATTAAAAATTTTGGTTGTACACATATATATGGTCTGGTTAATATTTTATTGTATGTATAATTAATGTTCCTTAGTAGTATGGTTAAATAAATACCTGAATCACTCAAATGTCCTTCGCTATCATCATCATTTCCCACTAAATCAGCCTGCCCATCATCTTCAGGTATGTCGTAATCGTCCAAATTGATCTTGGGTAACGTTTTTAATTTATTTTTAGCCTTCTTTCTTGCTTTCCTAGCACGCTTCATTTCTTTTTCTACCTAATTTGTTAGGGCAATAGTTATAAGAAAATATTTTAAACAAAAATTTAAATATATGTTATATCTATGTGTTTATAAAGAAAAAATATATCGCCTTTACAATTTGATAATTTGAAAAAGGTTTAGGCGTGAAGAAATTACAAGAGAAATTACAGAATTTCATTCATATTTATAATATTTAATTGGGATTTACCTCATCATCATCAGATTCAATGTCTTCTGGTTCAGAATCGAGTGCTGTATTGACTTCTGCAGTGGATTTTTTTTTTGCGATTATTTTCGAATAATCGATGTCTTTTCGATATGGAAACGACGCTTTCAATTTGCGCACGAGGTAATTGACCTAAAAAATTATTTAAATTACAGCAATTTGTTCATATTTTTCTTTTCAACAATAAATGTGCTTTGTAACTGCTAGGAACATTACCAATCTTGAATGAAATTAATATATTTCTATACTAAGCACATGAAATTAATGATATCATAAACATATCAAGTTATTTTTAAAACTCGATAAAATTATTCGTAAATAACGCATATTCGTAAATAATTATCATACAATAACTTACTTCTTGTTGACCGGTTACAAATATAAGTATGCCACCTTCCGGCAATCTTGTGTGTATTTTTACCGCCTTTTTATAAGCTTCTTTCAAATAATCACTGTATGTATTCTTATTGAAATGTATTGTAACAGGAAACTGTCTTGAATCAATCTTAAAAAAAGAACAGACAATTAAGCAAATTATTATTATTATTTTTTTTTTCAAAATATCGAAATTAAATTAGTTAATTAATTAAATTAGTCTTTGGGAATACAATATATTTTCCAAAGAGAGATTTCTAAGAAATATATCACATCTAAATGTGCTTACCGTAATCAAAGGCGGCGGTTCCTTAAACAATCTAGTGTTTTCCGTGAAATCTTCCACTCTCAACGTAGCTGACATAATGATAAGCCTCAAAGGGCTACCTCGTTTCCTCCGTAATGGAACTATTCTAGACAATAAGCCAAGTAGAATATCGGTATATACACTTCTTTCATGAGCTTCATCTATGATTACTACTGAATACTTGCTGAGGAGGAAATCTGACTGTATTTCTTTTAAGAGAACACCTGTAATTTGATATGATGAAAGAAAATTAATACGTTTGTATGTAGCAGTGCCAAAAGTATAAATTCATAATATGATATTCATGACACAAAAAAATTAAGATACTTCAAAAAAATTTAATTTTATAGTAGTTTATTTTCATATTGACACAAAGAGCTTTTACTGTAATGATAAAATCTTATCCTAAAAATACATGAAGATGTCTAGGGGTCTATACAGAAAAGTGTAAAATTACATCCCGTAAACAAGTATGACAAAACAAATTGTTTTATTTTCTTTGCGCAACTTAATACTTAATTGACTGTGACTGAAATATCTCTTACTCTTTAAAAAGGAATTATTAACCACTTACCATCAGTCATAAATTTAATCTTTGTATCCCTTGTAACATTTCCTTCAAACCGCATCAAGTAAGAGACCTCTTTGTTACTCAAGCCCAATTCATGAGCGACTCTCGAAGACATGGCTACAGTGGCGACTCTCCTTGGCTCAGTCACAGCAATCATTTGTTTTTCCGCATAACCAGCTTCATACAGAAACTGAGGTATTTGTGTTGTTTTACCGCTACCTACAAAGAGATAACATAAATAGAATGTATTTGTCAAAAATTTCAATAAGTAAGGCTTGACAGTATGATGAAAGCCCAAAAGCTTTCATCATACTGTCAAGCCGTGAATTCCAGCAAAATAACTGCAGAGACACTACTTATTAGGTTTTTTTTTCAAATATACATTATTTACCTATTTTTCACTTAGGAATTACTACTAATAAAAAAAAATCACCTGTTTCTCCAGCAACAATGAGAAACTCATTTTCATTAATGAGCTCCATTATTTTTTGCTCCTCACCCAAAATAGGCAATTTCAACCTTGCTACCTGCACTTTAGGGTCTCTCTTAACATTGATGTGTATAGTTTCATGAGACAGCAGTGGTTTTTTTACTTCCTTAAGCTTTTTATTAGATTTATTGTTCTTTTTATTTTTATTTTTTGTGTCTTTTTCTGCTTCATCTATATTAAGACTCTTAACATCATCATTTATAACAATGCTGTTTTGTTCTTCTTTAATTTCTACTGGATCGGAAATTATTTTTGTATTGCTTTCTTCTAAGATACATTCATGGTCTCCATTTTCAATAGCATCCTCATCAGATTCTGATGTAATTTCTCCGGAAGAATCTTCTAATCCAACAACATTTGGGTCATACTTTGTTTTTTTTACTTTATTGGCATTTTCCATTCTGAGAAGACGTAAACGTTTCTTTGCTCCTGAAAAAATCAATTTGTTTACAATTCATACTTTTTACAGCTTCTGAATATTGCAGGTATTATTGTATTCACACATATATACCAGTTATCCTTACTGTATTGATTTCTCTTTAAGAGTCTTCAATTCTATTAAAAAAATTACATTATTTTTTTACCCAAAATATTCAAATTTATTACCTGCTATACTACTAAATTTTTTGGGTTCTTCTTGCTCTTCATCTTGTCTCTTAACTTTCAAATTTGCAGTTTCTACATCATATTCATTAAGTTTTCTTAGACCAAGGGTTTGGAAAGCAGATATTGTAGTAAGTTGGTCAACTTCTTCTTTAGAAGCTTGCACTTGAGTCAGAGATTCTAATAATGATGCCCTCTAAAATGCATACATATGTGTGAAATTAACTTTAAATAATTAATTGTTAAAGGTTTTACATTTCATTAATACATATGAAAACTATAATATTTGTTCCCTTTTCAAGAACATAACCAAATATGAGCATTATCTTGAAGATGAGAGAGATAATTTATCAAACCGGAAAAGGGGTAATTTTTATATAACAAGGAGTAGAAGCACAGCATAGAAAAGCCCAACATATTTATTGTTTTCCTTATTGTTGTTATTTTTTTCTTTATTATAATATTTCAAAAACATTCTAAAAATACATACATTTTCTTTTTTTTTCTTTTTGTCTATTATTTTTTCCAATCGCTTCCTCTGTGCCTTGGACAAAAACCTAGTTTTTTCCTTCTTCTCTGCTACAATTTTAGTTTTTCTCTTTTTAGATGGCAGAGCCAATAAGTTACTGGGGTCCTCAGCACCATAGCTATTTGTTGCAAACTCTAACTTGATCTGAAATTTTATGAAATCTATCAAGATAAAATATGTTATACTGATGTGAAGAAAACTCATCATGTATTTTTGTCTATGTTAAGAAATATATAAATTATAATAATAAACACCTCTATTGGTATTTATTAATAAATCCAGGACTGATTCTTATAGGCACTCATAATAGGCCCAAAGCTGAGGAGACACAAATTTAAAGTTCCAATAGTTGTTTGTGCATTTTACCTTATCTTGAACAACATTTTTTTTTACACTACATAGCAAGGTACATTTCTTAATCAATATTTAACAAAATCAATAGTTATTGTAAGATAAATCATGAATTGATATGACATTTTTCAAATTTATGCACTTTATTTTAACCTGCAAAAATTGTTTCATTAAAAATTCTTATGTTTATAAAGCCTCAAAATAATATAAGCCTCAAAAGTAGATAATTATCTATTGATTAACATAACACATATTCAACTGGACTACATAACAGTAATCAAATAATTATTGAATGAAATTTATTTAACACATCTACCAATATGCATAAGATAACTTGATCAGTAGAATGTAAGCTAAATAATACATACCTCATTGGTTTGAGAATTATCAACATTGGTTTTAACAACTTGACGTGCTTTAGCGTTATACCTTTTCTTACCCATTGCGAAATTTAAACATTACAACTAAATATTCGGCTGTTTTAAAAACATAAAAATTGCGTTAAAATTCTTAAATCTGTACTTAATTCAGAAGCGAAAACTATTTTGAAAACACGTGCAATTGTTATGACATTTTATGGTGGTTTTTTTCTATAATCATATGTCAGTGTCAATTAAAGCTTTTACATTTTACGTTAGGATTTTTTTTAATCTGTGCGTAAAATTATAAAACAAGACGACTATATAATATTGATAATTTATATTGGTTTTAGGTCTACAGCTTGGAACTTTTTGCCACCATTATATTTTTATTATTAGTTATTAAAGAAAATAAGAATGATAATTTTTTCTTCAATAACCAATCTTTTGTCTATTTATTTCGTTTTCTTTTATTTCTTTACACGGATCATATAAAGGAATTTATACTTATATTTTATATTCCGTGGATCATATAGTCGCTGTAAATATAATAAAGTAATATACCTAAGTCTATGTTTGTTCTTTTTATTTTATTAGATTTACAATACTATTAATATTATAATGTACCTGGCAGCTCGCTTTCAAATGATTTACTCATGCCGTGAGGATGACGGAATTTATAGAAAGCTTGTGTTTTCACAAAAGTTAGTTGTGCCGCTTGTACTATAATATGTGGAAAATAACATAACCTAAACAAATTGATGTCAATTGTCATAACAAAGCGACGTGAGAAAACTAAGTAGTAAGAGGAGAAAAAATAGGATTTATGAAGCAGTTTTTACTTTGCCATAATACAATATATTGCTAATTAATAGAAAACTTTCTAACTGTTATCAGCTATAAATATGCTGAACGAAATATCTCGCAGATGCATTAATATCAGTAAACATGAAGAAACAATTTTGAATTATCACAATTCCGCAATAACATTACGTGGAGATAAACATCTACATATTCTGGAATTGTCCCACAACTTGCAGTGCTTGGACAAGAAAATTAATTTAGTTGAATCATCAATACCTAGTCCAAAAAACAGTGCTTGTGTGGAGTACCTGGCGAACTGTTCAAAAGATGGATTAAAAAACATTGAGCTCGTGGAAATGATAACAAACCCATACTTATGGCCTTACAGTGATCATTTAAACAGGGAATTAACAAATATCATGTCATTTAAATGGTCACCATCTAATGTGATTTTTAATAATCAAAGTGTACTAGCCACATTGAATAGTGTTGGTAACTTAAATTTTTTTGGAAAGCAACGAAAAGTGTGGACGGACCTCTTTGATTTTTCATCAATCATCAAGCAATATCTAGTTTCAGAGGCACTCATACCAGCTACAGTAAATAAACACATGAGCTTTAACAAATTAAAAGGAATTGTTTACTCCATTAGCATCACTACATTTTGTTGGTGTCCTCTAATTAATAAGGACAAATCATGTTTCCTTGCTACTGCTCAGAAAAGTGGGTGCATATATTTTTGGTGCCTCCTATTTCATGATTCAGATTTAAGTGTTAAAAATGTAGGTAAAATACAAACAAGTGATGTGGACATTATGTCCATGGAATGGATACCCTTTGGAAATGATAAGTTTTTGTTTATATATTCAAATATGCTAGGAGAAATTACTGCAAATGTTTGTCAAATACAAGAAGAAAAAATACAGGAAATATCAACCATGTGTATATGGAAGTATAAGGATCGATCCATACCTAAGTATATTACATATATACTAAAGGACAATAAGATAATTCTAATATTTGATAAGCACAGACATTTTATTGCACAAATGTATGATGAGAAATTTAATTTGATATCAGAAGTTGTCAAAATTATTAATGATGAACAAATTACAACTATAACGAAAGCAAACGAGGGGTTGTTTGTGGCAACAATAAATACAAATATATACACAGCAAATATTATATGCAATGGTGATACATTAGATTTGAGTTTTGAACAGATTCACCTGAAAGATTCCTATCTAAACCATGAATTGTATGGCCTGTGCTTTACTGAAAATGATGCTATATGTAATATAGCCCTAATTGACAGAAGTATAAAGTTTAGAAAGGAACAATTAAAACTATATGTTGTATCATTACATTTTGAAGGAGAGAAGGAAATAGACAGTTTAATATTTAAAAACCCATCAAATGAATTAGCTCCAATGTGGGATTGTATAGAGCTAATAAGATATAAATGTATGAAAACCAAGAAATTGCCATCAATTGATTATGCATCCTTCTACAAAGAAGCGGATACAGATATTTACAAAATGAAAGTCTATTTAGTTCTGCTCCAGATGTACAACAGTCTGGAAGGCATATTAAAGAACCTGTCAAAAGGAATTTTGCCAGAAACATCAGTTGCTGTGGTTCAGGATAAAATATTAGCTGCATATGCTTCTAGTCGTATTTATAAAATATATGAAATGTTGAATAATGATTGTGAACTTAGTACTTTAGAATCTGAAAGTTTATTCGGCTGTAGAAATTTTCTTGAACATTACAGTAAAAAATATAAATGTTCACTGACTAATTGTGTTCCCAATGTAGATTTTCAACAAATAGATATACACAATGAGAAATCTAAGCTCAATACTAATAAATATATATGTCAATTCTGTGATGATGTTATAGAAGGGTTCACCTGTAAAAGTAAACATACTAATATGTTTTGTGTATTAACATTAACACCGATAGTTGAAATGGAATATCTAGTGTGTATGCGATGTAATGTAACTGCACGGATAGACCTATATCAATTTGAGCCTAAATGTGTATTTTGTGATGCCTATATGGATTGTTTTCATTTAATTTATTAATCCTCGAAATACGTTGTTTTTTAAATGTTATTATATTTAT
>NC_052103.1:3744995-3758992 GCF_012273895.1 Zerene cesonia
TTTTTTTTAACATCTTGAGTAATGACATTTCTAATGTCTATTAACTAGCCTTTGTTGACTTCGGATTTTTAATAGATTATTAAATTTATCAAAGAGAAGAAGAAAAAGAAAATTATCAATTTATAACTACGGAATAGAGTAATTGATATTACTCATATTGTTTACTAACAGCTTTAATAAAAAAAAAATATCTATGCAGTTGTCGTATTGATAAAATCAATTGTGGTAAATGTGGTAAGAAAATATGACATAATAACAGCCAATTATGTACATTCCCCATAATAACACCTAAAGTTAAATAGATCGGTGACTGAATTTTGCATAAACGAAACAAAGAACTGCGTGTTCATGGGTGATGGTGATTGCTTACAATTCGTCGAAACACCAGCAAAAGAAATTTCAATATTATTTTTTATTTATGGAGGCAATGGAGGCAATGGAGCTGGTCGCCACCAGCTGCCACCACCGCGCCTGAACATTTGGTCAAATGCAGATCTTACGCCTCTACAGATCGATAGCCGACTTTAAATTAGAAAGGTATTAAGAAAGGGTTGAGAAGAATAAAGAAAAGGACTGGGAAAGGTAAGGAAAAGGAAACGGACCTCCAACTTACTGTATGAAACACAGAAGCATGCTACTGTTTAACGCCGGTCTTCTACCACTTGTACCGGGGAGTTCCCCGGTGCGAGCGGTCGCTATTCGAAGCGTGCTCGATTCTCACAAGAAATTAATAATTTTACAGCAATTTTAAATACGTTTTAATAATGACAACATTCCTAATTACACAATATATTTTACAATGCTAAATTGCTGTTTAATGGTAATAAAATAAATATATATCAACATTACTTGCAAAATTATTAATACTTAAGTACCTATCCAAAATTGAATGTTAAAGTGCGATAAATAATAATTTCCAAATTATTATCTCTCGCGCCATAATTGTCCTTTATTCCTATTAAGCCCTCATTTATATTCTTTAAAAGATAGTGAAAGTTCAGAGAAGTGAATTTCTTGTTACCTCTACCTATTCTCATTCATCACTCATTGAGTATTATTTTTATCTGAGGATATTATGAAATATACTGTTTAAATGACGGATTCATAAGATACCTGGCGCTTAGGAAATTTTCGTAATTTACGACCAATTAAATTATAACTTATAATGTGTGCGATCAGTCTCGTAGCGCGTATTTTAGCCGCTTGGGTCCGAAGGAAATATGGCGCCTATTCTAAGGATTCCGTAACCAAAGGGTAAAGAAGATCCCTTGTACTAAGACTTCGCTGTGCGTCTGTCTATCCGTTCATCTGTCTATCCACCTCTGTAACCAGGCTGTATCTAAAAATTTATGCGATATATTTCGATTATCTAAGTATTTTTCATTATATTGAACATAAAACCGGATTTCAAGTCTGCTTAATTAAAAATGCTAGAATAGTCTGAATGATTTGGATCTGGTTGTTTTGGAGTAAATACGGATGGCGAAGTAAATCCAATATTATAAAAAATTTATATGGGAGCCTGAACCTGAAGTGTATCATCGAGAAATATTTATATATTTAGTTTTTGCAAAACACGAATTTTGTTACTAATTACCTATTAGTGGAATTGTAATGGAAATCACTTCACCACTATAGCCGACTTTTCCCCCAGGAGTATATTTTCATAAACATCAAAGTTCCTGATAAGTGAACATTCATGTGAGTCAGTACTCACACGAGGGTGGGGCAATTGTTATCGAATAATGTTTGTACAAAGTTAATAAAATATCAACATAGTAAGTAACTAGTAGCAAGACATATTTTATATTCTTAAATATATTTATTCCTTGTGTTATATATTAATATTTTTACTTCATTAAAAGGCATGTACAGACATCTTGCTCAATCATTTAAAAATAAAACACTTTGTAAAATGTGAGAGTATATTTCGTAAATAAAAGCTTAAAAATGAAAAATATAAAATAGGTAGTACATTAATCGTCCAATGTTGACTATTGAGCGCTGTAGAATCTCTTAGCTGTGCCGGGCCAGAAGTTGGCGGTGACTGTCTGTAAAATATTATTTAAGTGAGTTAATAAATTTAAAAAAAGAAACTCGTTAAATTTAGATATTTTGTCGTAGGATATGTCGCCTTAAGATTGTTTATAGATTATTATCTAACTCACGATATTGTAAACTGTCGTAAAATTGTAATCACGTCCTACACGTGTAAACATTTTCTTTCAATTTAACACAATATTTTAAGTTCTACAATAAAGAGCATTTAATATATTTTACAATATGTATTATACCAAGAATTTACTTTTCCCAAATTTCTATCAGATGCAGGTTGCAAGCCGGCGCGACGCAGTCTCTTATGGCTATTTCTGTGTAGTTTTTATGTAAAAATAATGCGTTAAATTATAAGCAGTAAGTGTATGGAGAATGTAGCATATCATTTAATAGTTTACAATTTGTGTAGAAAACTATCGTACAAAACCTTTTTAACCCCCGACACAAAAAGTGGGGTGTTATAAGTTTGTTAATAGTATTTATCTTACCACGACTAGTTCTTCCGGAGAATATTCCCTCACATAGGTAATGGTGTTGCCATCTTGGAATGTTTGCACGTGTGTAAGCTTATTGCCTTCTACAGTTATTGTGCTCTTGGGCTAAAATGAAGTTCATCAGTTTAATAATTTTTAGTTACCAGCAATAAGGCACGGAATTTTTAACGTTTATAATTTTGGGAGCAACGAACCAATAGTTTATTGTGGTAGTCGAGCACGCTTCGGCACGAATTAGGCCAACTCGCACCGGGGTGAGTGGGGGAGCCGGAGGCCCGTTTCCTTTTCCTCACCCGCCCCAGTCCATTCCTTCTTTCCAGTCGTTAATCCATTCCTTTTCCCTTACCCCAAAAAAGCGGGCAGCGCATTCGCAGAGGCCCTACCTTTTCGAATGTTCATGGGCGGTGGTGATCGCTTACCATCAGGCGAACCACAAGCTCAGTAGCCCGCTATGACATAATAAAAAAAAAAAGTTCTCCAAAAGTTCTTCTATGGGGATGTCGGTCTAGGCTTATGTACTAACTAAAGACCTACTGAGACTATATTCGTTAAAAATTAAAAGGCCATTATACAAACAAAAGCGGATGTTTATGTATAGGTTTGTTTAACACAACGATACGACTAATTGCCTCAAACATTTGACTACTACATATTTTATTAAATTATACTCTTCATGAACAGTAACAAGTTACTTAAGTAGCATAACTTCACTTGTAATTATAGATACTCACAATCACTTCCGAGTTGACAACTTCGTCAAACTCGACGCCGCTTTTAAATTTCATTTCAGAGGATTTTCCATCATAGAAAGTTGTAATAACATATTCGTCACCATTTTTATCTAATTTTTGTGTCGATCTGCTATTAATGTATGCTTGAGTATCTGCTGGCGGGAGTTCTAGAGAACATATAAGGGATTTTTTATTGAAAGTGTTAACGAACTGTAAAATCTAGTATAATAGATTTCATAAAAATTGTATTATTTTCTCATTAGTAGGAATTAAGAAAATATAACGTTACTAAAATTTCCGTAGAAAATAGTAATAAATTACTCACTTAGGCTATGGACGAAATCTTCGAAGTTTTCAGTACGTTCCAATTTGTACATTTTTCCAAAGAAAGCCATGATTGAATATTTACAAAACTGTGTCGGTAGGAACTCGGCAAAGTGATAAAAAAACTAATGTAACGGTTACTTATATATTCGTGGTGAAAGAGATTATCAACGCTCATATCAAAGCCCACCATTAATCGATATCAATGTAATTTAACCGCCACCAATTTTTTTATAGGTACGTAATAATATTTACTATAGAATTGATAACTACATTACCCATCATATGTGACGCGCAGCTATTTTATATGTATGTTATTTTTATTGGATTCTCGAATTATTTATTCATTTACTGGATTTTTTTTTTCAATTATTTGACTATTAAACACACTAATATGGTATATACGTTTGAATGGAGCAATATTGGTCATGAGTCCGAGATTTGGTCAGGAAGACTATGATCAAACAAATTATAAAACGTAACTATATGTTGTTTTTTAACCTTACACGCAAAAAGTTATGAGTTATTGTTTGTTTTAACAGTTATGAGAATCTGTGTGTTCCTTTCTAAGGCTTGTTCTAAACCACGTAGCACTTTTTAATGCGGTTGTCACTATAGGATTAGGTTTATAAATATAGGATACGTACATTCTTATGTAATTTGACCGATAAATACGATTAATGTTAAATGTGAATTCAATGTTTTTTTATATGTTATACAAATATAGGTTGTATTATAATGCTTTACGTTGTTACATTTACTAAATAAATTATTTTAGAATCATTAATTAATAAATTGGCTTCCAAACGATATTATTGGCGTGTATTTGGCGTGTGTTTATCGTAACAAAAACCATTATTAGAAATATAAACTTTTAGCAGATTACAATAAGCAGCTTAAATAATTAAAAGATATATTAGTCCTTATCCTTTTAAAACTTTATAATTTTTTACATTCCACGAAGACAAAATTTGCTCTTCGCATTTATTTTAAATTCCAAATTGTGCCAGAGAAATACATATTTAATCTATGTAGATTCCTTTAATGCTACGGGTAGTGAGGGTTGCTAAAATATGTAAACTAACTAACTAATACTATCAATATATATGAATTTTAAAAAAAGTTGTTGAAAATTCAATTCATAATCAATAATATGTAATGTATTCTGTAGGATTGCTAGTTAAAGAAATAAAGCAAAGGAAAACCAAGAGTCTTAGATTTTACTTCAAGTACTCCGTTTGTACTATTAACTATGTACTACCAATTAACCAAGATATATATATTTGCTAGTTTCCATTAACAGGAGTAGAAAAGTTATAAAATTATCGGTTTTGATGTTTACTAATTCTCTAGGTACTACACAACGGACTTGTAAATTCTAAAGTACTTAGTTAGCTACTATAAGTAGTCATTAATATAATAGCGTATTGGAATTAGTCTGCCAATGAACTAATACAGTAGTACAAAAGGAGTAGATCAATGTTTTGTACTATAATGTATTAAATTCTATAAACTTAAAGCATGCCATGTTTCAAATTAAACCGTAAGTAGGTAGTTTCTGCGTGGTACGGTATGATTTAATGTAAGTGTCGATCTTGGTTCTGCATCTAATTTAAAACATTTTTCCAAATATCAAGTAACGAATTTGGTTTTCTTCTAGTAGATAGGTCAGATACCTACAAGCACACAACATTTTTCATGGATAATCTGCTGCTAGTCATGACGTGATGATATACGAAACCTTCCTATATAAGTGGACTATATTTTGCTATTCAAAAGTGTTATTTAATGCGAACCAGTAGGTAGTCCCTCAGTCAAGCACACAACCAAATAAACTTTTCAGCATTATAATAAGTATAGAGATTTCCCTAATTAACATATTTTTTTTTTGTACTAATCAGCTGACGTTTTACCGTTATCTCGCCTGATGTTAAGCACTGATCTTTGAAGCAGCACGCCTGCCTAGGAGAAGCACTATCTCGCTAGATATTAAGTATAAGGATCAAAATTATTGATATATAATATGTGCAAAATGCGAATATTGAGTGCAAGAGAGGATTACTTACATTAATCTACTATGAAAGTTCCTGATAAGCATGAGGACTGATACACATGTAGGGTGGGGCTATTATCATCGCAGAATGTTTGTACGACGAAAGTCAGTATCTACTACCATATAAAAGATTGGTATACCGCTAGGTAAATAAAAACCAGAAATTTACACTAAGAGTTATGACGTTGGATGGATAAAGAATGATACTTATTGATAATTTGTTTTTGATTTAGTAGCTATGAGTTAATTTTAAGTAATATGTTCTTTATACTTAAGCTGTCTCTTTTCACTTGAAGGGCTTATACCGACTAGTTTTTTATATTATTTAAAAATAAAATGCAACGAAAAACTGAGGTTATATTTCATAACCAAAACTTAATGTTCTTTATATAACATATTTATGGTCCACTGTTGACTATAGAGCGCCGGGATCTCTTAGCAGTGCTGGAACAGAAGTTGGCGATGATCCATCAAATCAAATGCCCATTTTGCAATTTATATATCCAACTAGCTGCGCCCCGCGGTTTCACTCGCGTAAATCTCTATCCCGTAGAAATATAGGGATAAAAAGTGGCCTATATGTTATTCCAGTAGTCAAACTGTCTACGTACCAAATTTCATTGCAATCGGTTTCATTGCAAACTTTCGTATTTATAATATTATAAGAAAGTAGGATAGTATCCAATAACACACCTCACATATAATACACCTAAAATACCTACCTTCTATAACCAAAATGTATATCCATTTACTTTCTTAGCATGGGTCTTTCAAAACATCGTTAATCGTTAGAGTGCGGGTTGGCGGATGTCACATAGACTCCATTGGCGGATGTCAGTTTTGATTCTTCAACATGCCTGTTTCCTCACGATGGTGTTTTGTAATGTGCAAATAAATGTGAAAATCTATTTATTTCTTGCACGCTCGACCTACCTCGAACCCTCGACTTTTTGGTGAACCCGAATATCTTTGTTCATTTCAAGGCCCATGATTAATTGATATCATATGGGTATTATATAGTTACAGAATTCTAATCGTCAGCATGACGAAGCTATTTTAATTATATGCTAGCATACCCGGCCACACATTGCTGTGGCTGAGTAATAATAAAATAAATATTGACCAAATTACACATAAAGTGACAAATTTCATCAAAATCGATTGAGTTGTTGAAGAGTTCATTGGGAACATACGTACATCGTGACACTGGATTTTTATATATTAATTTATTATTACAGAAAAAACCGGTTTTTTTTTTTTTTTTTTTATTTCATGATAGGGAAGCGCTTGACCACGATCTCGCCTGATGGTAAGCTGAGATGTGGTCTAAGATGGAGCGCGCTTCCCTTCGAAGGTACTTGTTCACTCTTCTCTTGAAGACCACCAGATTGTACTCGTCGGGGAACACAGACTCAGGAAGCATGTTCCAATCCCTTGCGGTTCGAATAAAGAAAAGTTTTGTCTGTAATTTAATTAATTGAGTTGTATACATTTATAAATTACCACTAAATCATAATCAGAGATTATAGTATTATCTATTACTCATTTTTATTTTTTGGAACTGGCGGTTTTGTATACACATCAAAGGTTTTAACTATATCGGAATTTGTGTCTGGATATCTACGATTTGAACGACTTAGCATTCAATACACAAATTAACACTAGAGTACTTCATTTACCTCTTTTTGTATTTTACAAGATAATAAAGATTCGGCAGCACTGGGCTTTAACATTATGATGACAATACGGCATGCAACGTTCTAGAAAAGATTATAAATAAATACTAGCGACGTAAGTTGTACTAGAATATGGGAAGTTATATCCTATGCAAATAAGTTGCTATTTTGAAGTAAGAAATTTATCGTTATTGACCGAAAAATTTTTAGCATACAATATTTGTTATATGTAACAGTCTTTAATGGTTTAATGACAGTGACTATTAAAGTATTTTAAATTAAGTCATAATTGAATGCCTAATATCATTAATGTGCTTAAGCTAATATAGATACATATCTATTCATCAGCCGATCTTTTTAATTTATCTAATCGTCTTTTGTTTACAATAAGAGCGAAATATCGATAACTGTATAAAACAATCTATATATTTAAACGACTTCTTAAAACAGAAGGAGAAGGTTATATGTCCTCTGTATATTTTTTGTGTATGTTAGGCCACGTCAAGTCAGGATCTGATGATGTAGACCTTAGAAGTAAATTTTGAACCATTTCTCGGTTTCCGATTAAAGAAGCTAAAGTTTAGCATTCGTATGTAACTTTAGGTTAATGTAATAGTGGTATGGTGTTATTGAACTGATCTGATGATGGAATCAGATGGTGGAAAATAGTATTCCTCAACGGTGAAGAGCACGGAAAGGAAATTTTGTAAATGGATTAACAATAATATTTAAGAGTTCTGTGGTACAATTAATGTCCGTTATTATACGTATACAAAATTAGTGTAAGATTTTGTAATATAATAAGTAATACAAATTCACGTGACCTATTCATATAATTTATAATTTGATAGTAGAAATAACCATCTTCCAAAAAAAAATTGATAAGTTGTACCTAAAGTAGGTTACAAGTGTGTTATCTGATATTAGTAGAACTGGACATAAATTGGTCAAAAAGTCTAATTCTAAGTAAAAGTCTAAAGTCTAATTGAGCTCAGTTATTTTACAGTACAATTTGAAATACGGCTTTGTCTTCCTAGCCAGGAAAATCTTAAACGATCCGATCAGGATTGGACCTAGAGAAGTGTGTAGTATTATTAGTTGACGGTGTGGTATCATCGTTAGATATCCTTTATATAAAATTTGCACAACATTATATATGTTCATGTTACAGCCAAATGTTTAAATCAGTTGTTTTAATAAAAGCCTAGATTTTTTTTTTTCAACGTTTTCGGGTTCCGTACTCAGAGGGTACACAGAGTTGTATCTGTCCGTTCGTTTGTTACCGGGTTGTATCCATGTATGTTGTATAGAGTATGATAACTATCATTGTGACACGAGAATTTTATGTTTTTCTAAGCGTGTAGGCAGTGAATACGAGCAATAGAAATAAAAGTTACTTCGAGTCGGTTGTAATTTAAATTTAAATTAAATGACAATATCACTTTAACCGTTAACTTAATTTTACACTTGTAATTGGAACGCGGTACAGTTCCCAGGAGACTTGCTAACACAGAAACGGTTGGACCATTTCTGTCTGTCCCGCTCGGCTTACACCCCTCCTAGACTCTGTATAACGCTATTAGATGGCGCTGGCGCTCCAATATCTCGACGGTTTGTTCGGTTGTTAGTGTATGTATCCGATAGATGGCACTGGCAGTCCAATACCTCGATTTTTTGATAAATTTTTAGTGTGTATCCGACATAAAATAAATGATATCGTATCTCTAACACTGCCTCTCTATTAGTTAAAATGCTTTAATGCTACTCACAACTTTTAGACCGATTTTCGCTTGAACATAAGAAAATAAAATATATACTTAATGCAGTTGACTAAATTAATTATCAGTATATTATTTCATTTCATGAATTATGTAGGTACATTAGAGTTTCATAGCATCAATTTTTTTATACTAATGATCCCTGTGCTAGGTTAAAACCTGTGTTACAGGGTTCATTCGTCCGTCCATACATTGAGACATACTTACATATTATTGTTTTGAATGTACATACTTTATACTATGCAAGTGACAAAACGTAAAAAAACATGTGTGTGTGCGTGTGTGTGTATGTGTGTGTGTGTGTGTGTGTGTGTGTGTGTGTGTGTAGATGAGTGTCGTAGCAGCATATATGATAGTTATATATTTCTAGTGGCGTTAAGTAGATTCTCAGTGTCCTCATAATTAAGTCCGAGGAGAAATTCGATTAATTTAATTTTACATTGATAATTGTTAAGGTTGTGCAAGTTTAATTTTTTGTCAAGAATAATGTATAATTCAGTACTTAAATAGTGGTAGAACTTTTTCGCATATTTCGTTTTTGTGAAAGTTTTGGGACAGGGAAGAGAGCGTCTCTTTTGGGCAGTTGCAGAGTTTTTTATTAGGGGTAGGATTTTGTGTTTACGTATTACTCTCTTATGGTAACAAATCTTCTATTCTGAATTAATTTTGGTGAAGGATGGATAAGTAATAAATTAAATTTCCACAATCAATACAAAAGTACAGTTTCCCCTTACTTTCTGTAACAATTTCAGTATCATTATCAAGCACTTTTATCAATTAGTCATAACTACGTTGATAACAAATGTGACCAAAATGAATAAATACAAAGTGGGCCTTACTGTTGCCATACTAACTTCACAGGGAATCAAAGCAAATGCAACGTCTTCAAGACCTCATATAAAAACTTCATTATTAATTGTGCCAGAAGTTTAATAATTCTTTCCATGTTATGTTAAAAAAAAAAATAGTTTTTGCTGACTATCCTAAAATTAGAACAGATCTAATTAAGAGAACCTGCTTTCATTGGAGAAATTAAATTCTGGATAATCTTATCTTTCATCAAATTATTATGATATGTATCACAAACCAGCGTATCTTTCGTTTAGCGTATATCAACTGATAAGTCCTTCAGGGTACAAGTCTTCTTTAAATCTAATATCTATATATATAAAATTCTCGTGTCACAGTTTTCGTTGCCATACTCCTCCGAAACGGCTTGACCGATTCCTCTGAAATTTGGTAAGCATATTGGGTAGGTCTGAGAATCGGCCAACATCTATTTTTTACCCCGATATTCCTACGGGATGCGGACTTACGCGGGTGAAACCGCGGGGCACAGCTAGTATCTTATATAATTATCTATCGCACATGGCAATATAACTTTCTTATCTTTAACCAGTTTTTTATTTACTTTTGTTTATTACTTTTGCTAACGTTTAACGTATGTATCTCTGAAGGAAATTAATCGCAATTCGCGTAATGGAAAATTAAATTGTCACTTCGTATAGATTCTCTTATTCACATTAATTTAAACATATTCACATTTACACTAAGCAATCTTTCCATTTATATTTTAGCGCCAACTTAAACGAATTCATTGTTTATGCCACATGAGGGTGAATCTTATTCTCGGTAAAACTATCATAGAGATAAGGCCCTTTTTTATAGTGGGGAAATCTTACATAGATACCCACGGCCTCCGGGGAAGAGGTCGTGGGTTATGTCGGATTCCTTCTGACTAAAACCCCACTGTGTTCCGTCGAGCCACATAAGTGAAGGGGCTACGGGTGCTTGGTAGAATTCGTCCGCGACAGAGATAAGGTATGTATAAAACTAACAAAAGTATGTATAAAAGTTAAGGTTTTTTTTTTGTTTTTTTTTATGTGTGATAGGAAGGCGCCTGACTACCATCTCGCGTGCTGATGAGCGTAGAGGTAGTCTAGAATGGAACGATCCCTACGAACGAAGATCCCTAGATTATACCCGTCAGGGAACACAGGTACAACAACAAGTCATCATGTGAGAAGATATGAATAACAGGAAAATACTTTCTAAAACAATTCCAAGTTACTCATTTATCGTTTATTTAAAGAATAGGATATGTGTACCAAGATAGCTCATTGAAGATATAAATGTGAATATTTTTTGATTGGGCTAATGATTCACACTTAAAAGCAAAAATATGATTTGTGCTATTTATTGTCATCGGAATGATTATCTTATTAACAGCTGTAAGGTCCTTTATGAATAAAAAAAAAAACAATAGTTAACATAATAAAAAGAGATGAAACTACTATTTGGCGACATAATAGTTCTTGTCGAAGACTAACCATGAACCAATTCTATCCTATCCTACTAATATTATAAATGCTTGTGAGGAAAGTTTGTGAGGATGGATGTATGTGTATGTGTATGTTTGTTACTCATTCATGCAAAAACTACTGAACTGGACAACTGGAGGAACACATAGTCTAACTTTTTATCCCGATATTCCTACAGGATACAGACTTACGCGCGTGAAACCGCGGCGCGCTTTTAGTAATTGCAGAGAAAATCCATGAAGTTTAATGAAGTTTAGTTGAAAAATTATTAGTTAAAGAGTATATGTCTGTAACACTATCACACATATATAATCACAGATATAATTATTAGTCATTACCAGGTTGATAAGAAATGAGACGGAAAAAACTCCGAAAAAAAATTAAAATGAATTCCAAAAAATGAGGAAAACGTGTTTGCGGTTGCTTAAATCATGTTCTGCAAAAATTAAATATTAAGTCAGCCATACATTTTATTAACTTCATAAGGAACAAGGTATCTTATTTCCTAATCACAAATCGATTTATTATCTTCACAGTAATTCGGTCGGTCGTGAGCTCGGTTTTAACTGTATTTATTTTATAAACTTCGTATATAAGGAAGTTCTCGGAATCAGACTTGTGAAATCTAAACTGATCAATAAATTTTTCTGCGATTAAAACAACTCAACACTTTTTCCTTCTCAAATTAAACAAACAAACATTAATTACACAAAAAATATCTTTAGGTTAAAAGCAAATCAATGTTTAGTTTTGGACAATGAGGTATAGTGGGAAAGAGCACGACTAGGCGCAGTGTCAATCCTACCCATAAAGTCAGTTCTTACGAGGCCACGTGATATACTTAATTTTTATATATGGCTCTTGTAAGTTGATCGCACATTTACTTTCAGAAATATGCGGAGAAAACTATTTAAATTTTCTATTTATTACTTACCTATCGTGAGCAGTTTTTATTGCAAAAACTCAAATCAGATATTCTTTAACTTTAATGTATGCGATTCAAGCATTATTTAGGATTACCCACGGAATGTTTGAAGTTATAACTAAGTTTTGCCGAGCGTTTGTCGAACTTACAAGTGACTCCAGGTTATCTTAAAACAAGAATAATCATCATGCTTCAGTTCGATCGTTCAACATTACAAATGACCTTTTTAACAGAGCTTGCAAAGGAGCAGGTGCCTAATGTTATGTGGTCACGACCGGCCTAAATGGACCGTAATTGTTCGGGAACTCCACAGGTTCCGTTTCAAAGCTACACCTTTTTAGGAAAGAAGTTGCGAGTGAAGTGTACAGTGGGGAACCGCCAATCATCCAGATGGTGCGGATGATATTTGTTTTTTACCACAACCGTTACAGTCTTTCATTTTGTTTTTTACCACAACCGTTACATATTTCCTACAGGCCGTTTTGGGAAATAAGTACGGTATTTAACATGTGTATTTCGCTCGTATTGCGCCCTGTCATATAATTCGCTAGGTCCTAGTTTAAGCACAGGATAAATAAATTGGTGATAGTATGGTCAATAGCTTTGTCCGGTAAATATATTTAAAATCTAAGACATTTTTTTGTCTAGACCGGACATCTTCTAGCTCTCTAGCAGAGCATAGATAAGAGACTTCCTAAGTCTATGAACGGGAATTTGAAAATCGTCCTATTCTTTATAAAAATTGTTAGGAGTTCTATAGAATTGTGAATTGTGCCTGCTGACGGAACTACAATTTTAACATGTTTTGCCGGAATGTTCTCTGCTAATATCACACTTTACTTTTATTTATTGGCATAGGGTGCTATAAATAAAATACATCTGATAATAAGATGCTACATTCATTTAATCCATAAAAATGAAAACAAACAAATTGTTGAGCGTGTTAATTTTATTTATTCGGCGACATAATATCTTTTGGCAGTGCCGGACCAGGAGCTGGTGGTGATTGTCTGTAAAATATTGAAGATCAATTAATACACACTATTATAATAGAATTATTAATGGAAGAAGGAGATTGTCACACAATTAAGAATGTTCAAATATTACACATGCAGTTGAATTTTTGTGCCGATAATTGCAGGTATTCAAAAAAACAAGTGTACTTTATTAATAAATAATAGACTTGAAATGATTTCAAAATTACGGCTTTTAGTCAAATTTAAATCAAGCAATTCTTCTAACAATTTTTTTTCTTGTATCGAAAAAAAAAACAAAGCCGAAACGGAAAATTACATACTTTGATATGTATTGAGGTTTTTTAAAAACTCTGTTTTTATTTCTATTGCCTAAGAGTAATTGCCACTGATATCTGTTGAATTATTTTATAAAATTGTTTAAACTTACCATTTCAAGTTTATCAGAACCGTATTCTCTAACTAATGTTATGATATTACCATCTGAGAATTTTTGCACTTGCGTGACCTTGTTACCATCAACGGTAAAAGTGGTTTTAGCCTGAAAAAATTATAAACAAATCAGTCCTCTCTGTCACTATAATACTTTTTTAAGGCGAGGTGAGTTCTAAGACTCGCAAATTTTTGGTTCGTTTTTTCAATTTTTCTTATACAAAATGGAATAAA
>NC_052103.1:3759992-3791411 GCF_012273895.1 Zerene cesonia
TAATCTGTTTATTACTTTAATTTAATTTATTAACCCAATAGTACACATAAAATGAAATTGGTCCCGCCCCTGTCTATCTGTTACAAGCTTTCTTTATTTACCGCGTAAGAGATTTTGATGCAATTTTCATTGTTATGTAGTAGTTTTTGTAAAAGAGAAAATTCAATATTTTAATATATTAAGTGTGAATGTCCTAAGACTAATAATACCATTTGCAACGCTAAGAAGTTGTACTTAATAATGGTAAATATAAAATAATCTATGCTAGTTTTACAATTGAAAATTATTTCAATCTCACTTGTCTCTCTTGTCCTTTTGGACCAACATTTTCGTCAAACTCGACGCCGCTCTTAAAACTCACAACCATAGGCATCTCATTCAAATGTGACGTAAGAACGTAATCATCTCCATTTTTTTCCAATTTTTGTTTGTGTTTGCTATTAACAATCCTATCGGCTACATTGTCTGGTATTTCTGAAAATTATATGCAGCTTAAATATAAAAAGTCAATTATCCGAAATTAAAAAATGGAATATACAAATACATACACATATAATGCATTGTTGTGAAAATTAGCAATTAGTCATATAAGAAACACTTATTTACTTATACTTTTATAGAAATTATAGGTGAAAATTTCGAATGCCTATACATTTTCATATGTCATACATATTTTAGCATTTCACGCCCTTTAGTTCCAATATCCAACCCTCATTTAAAACCATGAAACATCTAGCTAATAGACCTACTCAAGGATACTTTGGGAGCAAGGGTCGGTCGGTAGGTATTTAGTTTTCATCCCCACGGTTGGAAGCTATCACTCCAAATATTAAATTGGGACTATATCGAATACAAAAAACATGTCTATCGGTTGAGAAACAACGGAGTCAGAGATGTACAAATATTCAAAACAAAAGTTAAACATTTGCTATTAATTGAAAAAGTTTCGTCCTTTTAGAACTCAGCTTACAATGAATTAATTATATTGGATAAAGCGTATGGTTAATTTAAGTAAAACTAAAAACAGTATCGAATTAATACTTACTCAGACTCTTAACGAGCGCTTCAAGATTTTCCGATCGGACCTCAACATAGGTTTTGCCAATGTACGCCATTGTTAGATTTATTGAGTAGATTCTACTGGAAAGTCTTGCGAGAAATTGAAAGCTGCACCTATTCCACTACAATATATTGCTTCGAATTTACCCTGAATAATCAATCGCTATCGTAATCTGTTAATTTATCACTTCTATGGTGAAGATTACTTAAGGAAAAGATCATTCTTAATTTTTTGCTTTTTTTAGAGTTCCCTGTCAAAAATGTGTAAACTTTCTACTGTAAAGTCTCATAATAATATTTATATATATATACAAACTAGCAAACCCGGCGAACTCCGTTTCGCCACCAGATGGCTGTATGTGAAAAATTATTTTCCCGCTTTTTTGTTCAAATTTTTCCTGAATTTTCTTTGCTATAAACCTCACGGAGCCCAAGATCTTTCCAACGAATGCAAAACCGTGGAAATCGGTTCCTGCGTTCTGGAGTTATAGCGTCAGGAAGGAAAACCCGACTTATTTTTATATAGTAGATATCTGCGTATAAAAAGAAATGATTTTAGATTTTTATTTGTTTGCTTGTATTAGATAAACTCGAGAACTACTCAGTTTTGATGATTTCATCAGTAGATAAATTTCATTTTTATAAAGCATATCAATGCTATAAAACTCAAGTATTTTTTTTTTACTCTCTATTAGCAGTGTTGTAACTTAAGAAATTAAAAATCGGGATTAAATATCTTTTCACCCTGGTTTTTTTTCTTTCAAGTGTTGGGACTTCACACTTTATTCTGTTACAACATAAAATTTTATGACATGGTCTGAAATTAACGAGGTTGTATTTTCTTGTGTTTGATTTTACGCGAGTATTATACATTTAGAAATAAAAAACTTTTTAACGGATTTTAAACGCGATTTATTCATTATATTGTTAACCCGACGTTTCGAACACTTTACCCCCGTGAGTCTCCCCGTGACCACGCTCGCTGTAAAAAGTTTTTAATTTCTAAATAAATGAGGTTATTAATATTATATTAAGTTTAAGTTTAAATCTTTGAAATCGAATATTTTATAGAACCATAGTGAATATTTATAATGCATATGTAAATACTAAGCAATTAAAGATTATTTTAATTTCCAATCAACGTTCTTATTTTGATTATCTATAATAAGGCCACAGTCATTATCTGAGATTATATTATCAACAATTACTCATAAACATTATTTTAACAGATGGTTTTTTCCCACCTCTGTGACATTAGTTAGCATGTATGTATGTAGTATGACTAATTTATTTTCTTTAATTATTTTCGATTTTGATTCCCACTTTAAGTGGACTGATTTAATTCAAGCTATGCACGCAAAGCTCGTAAGGAATACAACTATTTCATGAGTTTATCTTATAATTCTGATTAGGATTAAATCGTTTCCGTACGTTAACTCTGTACAAGAGAAAGTGAAACAATGTAGTTAACTGTATCAACTAAGCTTGTATTTTTTTTTTTTATGTCATAGCGGGCAACTGAGCTGGTGGTTTGCCTGATGGTAAGCGATAACCACCGCCCATTAACATTCGCAAAGGTAGTGCCTCTGCGAATGCGCTGCCCGCTTTTTTTTGGGTAAGGGAAAAGGAAATGATTAACAACTAACGAAAGAAGGAATGGATTCGTACAGGTGAGGAAAAGGAAACGGGCCTCCTGCTCCCCCTCTCACCGTATCACAGTGGCATACCACTATTTCACGCCGATTTTCTGTGGGGGTGTGGTACTTCCTCGGTGCGAGCTGGCCCAATTCGTGCGAAGGGTGCTCGACTCCCCAGTAAATGTATTTATTAAATTTACTAGGCGGTAATTATCGTTATTCTTCGTGGATAAGGTAGAGCTAGTGCTCATTCTGAAGTCTAAGCTAAGTAATGCAGTCTACTTAAAACAACCACAACATTATTTTCATCGTATAATATCGTAGGTGAAGCATGAAGGCATGTTGGCACATTTATGATGTTGAATAGTGTCAGATATATATATATATATATATATATATATATATATATATATATATATACATATGTATTTTCTTTTTGTTCCGATTCAGAAAATATGTTATATAGCAGTGGTGGCTCAATGGTGTGAACCTCGTACTTCAAAATCGAGACCGGAGCGAGCGTGCAGGAAATAAATTGATTTTTAAATTTATCTGCACATGTGGACAACACCACTGCTTAAAACATCGTGAGGAAACCGGCATGTCAAAGAATCAAAAGTTCGACGACATGTGACATCTGCCAACCCGCACTTGGCCAGCGTGGTGGATTATGTCCTGAAACCTCATATGGGCTGATGATGATGATGAATAATATTTATATAAAGGACTCTTTGATAGACGTAATATTTGTTTAAAAAAATTGGTCGTCTAGCAGTTGGAAAGAATTTGCGATGTAGCGTACGGTCTTGCTCCAAAATAAAACATTTAAAGTATACGTCTTTTTGTCAAACCGTAGCAACACCTAGCCTCACGGACATCTGTGATCCCACCTGTAGCTTCGGATCCCGCCTCGTGATCAATTGTTTTCTATTCTTTATAAAGTTTACATTTATAAAGCGTTTTAATGCTGTGAAACTAAAATTTAAATATATTTGTATTTTTTATCTTTAAAAAAAAATCCAACCGATCATATCGATATTAATGACATACTTACTTAAAAAATTAACGAATTTATCGGATTATTATTTATCGAATATTTATTTTATTATATTTAATATTTATATAAATAAGAATTGCATAGATAATATTGACTATTATCCATTAATGTATTTTGTTTAAAACAATGTGAGCTTTGTTTTTTTTTAACGAGGAGGAAATCTTCAAAAGGTACTCTAGCTTTGGGGAAAAAGTAGAGCATGTGGGATTTCTACCCACTAAAACCACCTCGGTGGCCAAACTCAGAGCATAATAGCAGGGATCCTGAGATCTCCAACGGAACGCACCAGGATCAAACAATGTGAGCTTAGCGGATCACTTTCAAGGATGAATAAATTGGAGATAGTGTGCACAATAGCTTTGTTCGGTAAATAAATTAAAATCCAAGAAAATTTTAATCTGGACCTGACTTTTAGCAGAACATATATAGGGGTCTATCGAGACGGTAATTTTTCTCACGTTCGGTAAATCTAAGAAGTATACGAATAGAAAATTGAACATTGGGCTATTCTTTATCAAAATTGTCAGGAGTTCTATAGACTACTAATTAACTAATTGTGCATGCCATCGAAACTATCATTTTAAAATAAACTGTTAAGATCATCTACTTGAATACACCTTTATTTATTGACATAGGTATTATATAAAATAAAATACATCTGATAAGATGCTACAAAGTCATTTAATCCATAAAAATAAAAACAAATAAATAGTTGTGCGAGTTAATTTTATTAATTATTCGGCGACATAATACCTCTTGGCAGTGTCGGAGCAGGAGCTGGTGGTGATTGTCTATAAAATATTGAAGATCAATTAATACACGCTATTATAATAGAATTATTAATGGAAGAAGGAGATTGTCACACAATTAAGAATGTTCAAATATATTATACATGCAGTTGAATTTTTGTGTCGATAATTAAAAAAAAAACACTTGTATTATATTAATAAATAATAAACTTAAAGTGATTTCAAAATTACGATTTTAAGTCAAATTTAAATCAAGCAATTCTTCTAACAAACATTTTTTTCTTCTAACAAACAAACAAAGCCGAAAAAATGATATATAAAATGTGCCCAAAAAAACTATTTTCACAGAAATCTGTTGAAGTATTTTATAAAATTGTGTAAACTTACCATTTCAAGTTTATCAGAACCGTATTCTCTAACTAATGTTATGATATTACCATCTGAGAATTTTTGCACTTGCGTGACCTTGTTACCATCGACGGTAAAAGTGGTTTTAGCCTGAAAAAGTTATAATCAAATCAGTTCTCTCTGTCATTATAACATACTTTTACTTATTTAGTCTGTACAAGTCCTTAATTCAATTTAATAGCTAAATAGTACCCATAAAATTAAATTGATCCCGCCACTGTCGATCTGTTATAAGCTTTCTTTATTTACCACGTAAATTTAAAGAGATTTTGATTTTCATAATTATTTAGTAGTATTTGTAAAAGAGAAAATTCAATGTTTTAATGTGAGTAGTGTGAATGTCCTAAGCTTTCTTCACGATGGCATTTTATATTTAAACCAGTTATTTAAAACAATCACTGCATTTGCATTGCTAAGAAGTTGTACTTAATAATGGTAAATATAAAATAATCTATGCTAGTTTTACAATTGAATATTATTTCAATCTCACTTGTCTCTCTTGTCCTTTTGGACCAACTTTTTCGTCAAACTCGACGCCGCTCTTAAAACTCACAACCATAGGCATCTCATTTAAATGTGACGTAAGTACGTAATCATCTCCATTTTTTTCCAATTTTTGTTTGGATTTGCTTTTAATAATCATATCAGCTACATTGTCTGGTATTTCTGAAAATTACAGGCATTTTAAATATAAAAAATCAATTATCTGAAATTAGAACAGGTCATAAATTATAAAATATATATACAAATAAGAAAAAGCTGGGATTAAGTTGTCCGATGTTGTGAAAATTAACAATCTGCAGATCATTGTCTGAATTTTGATTAGTCATATAACAAACACATATTATAACGAAATCGTTAAATTTAAAAACTTTTACTCGGCAGTATTAAAAAAATACAGAAAATGAAAAATTATTCCTGAACATCAGCTTCCTTAAAAAATAAAACCAAAAGTTTCTACATCTACAAACCTGTTAAGGTTGGTGACCCGAATGTCAGAAAATGGGAATAAAATTAAGTATATCCGTATATAATATATATTAAACATATCAATTAAAGACAGCGTAAACATATCAATTAAAGACAACGTTTTCACTTTCGTATTTTGTAACGATGTCATTTAATAGTATCCCTTAAGTGAAAATATTTTTTCGCTCCGTAAAAATCTTAAAGGTTCATTAAAGTTGACATAAAACGAATGTCACAGTATCATTTAATGTAATTTACAGCATCTTACCGAAATAAGACTAATTTTAATATGCATCTGTATTCTCTATACATATTTGTTAAAATGCTATCATTAAAATGAAAATTGTAAAATAATCTCAATCATAAAGGATCAAATGAATACATACAATGAAAGTATCACCATAAAGATATCACTAAAAGTTAATTACCTATTTTTAGAGAAATTTATAATCAGATGAAAATTACCAATATTCAATTTATTTAAATTAATTAAAATGTATTTTAGATATATAGATAGATCGATTAGACGTTTATTAAAAGAACACATTAAAAACACGATACACAATTATAAAATAAAACAATTAAACAGAGAAAAATTAACACACAGAAAAAATAGGACGGAGACAAATGTGCACTAATCATATTAATTAAAGTTAATCTGAAACCAGCATTGAAGAAATACTTACTCAGACTCTTAACGAACGCTTCAATATTTTCCGATCTGACCTCAACATAGGTTTTGCCAATGTACGCCATTGTTAGATTTATTGAGTAGATTCTACTGGAAAGTCTTGCGAGAAATTGAAAGCTGCACCTATTCCACTATGTTATATTGCTTCGAATTCACCTTGAATAACCAATAAAATCCGCTATCGTAATCTGTTCATTTATCACTTCTATGCTGAAGATTACTTAAGGAAAAGATCATTCTCAATTTTTTTCTTTTTTCCCTGTTCCCTGTCAAAACTGTCTAGAACTTACGAATTTAAAAACGATTAAATTTATAGAAACCAGCATGGGTTTTTATAAATGTAATCTTTCTACTATAAAGTTTCATAATAATATTTATATATCCAAATATCTGCGTATGTAAATGAATATAAACAAGAGGTTTTATATGTTTGCTTGTTTGTATTGGATAAACTTATAAACTGCTTAATTTTGATGATTTTATTAGTAGAGGAGTTAATAAAAAAATACATACATAGCAAAATAATAAAATAAGCTGACACAAAAAAGCTTTAATAAGCATGCATTGAATTAAAAAATAATTAATGAAAATTAAGTCATATTAACATACAAATTTTTCCTAATACTAAATAGCATGTTAAAACTTGTCATCTTATGCATACTGTGAGTGGCGTTCTGCTATTTGCTTACCCAGGATGTTACAAAGAGTTCGCCAAAGATGGCCAGACAACCGCGTTCTCATATATCATGACAACGCTTGAACATAAAAAAAAATATATAGCTAAGTCCTCCTCCTCCCCTTGGTAAGTTCTAAACAGGGATAAAGGAAGCAAAAAATTAAGAACGATCTTTTCCTTAAGTAATCTTCAACATAGAAGTGATAAATGAACAGATTACGAAAGCAGATTTTATTGGCTAATCAAGGTATATTCGAAGCAATATAATAGAGTGGAATAGGTGCAGGTGCTTTTTATTTCTCGCAAGACTTTCTAGTAGAATCAGTTAATGATTAAATCTAACAATGGCGTACATTGTCATATCGTGATCAGACTGGAAAATATGAAGCATTCGTTAAGTCTAAGTAAGTATTTATTCAATACCGTTTTTAACTTAAATTAAGCATATGATTTATTCTTATAATTAGATAATTAATGTGAATGATCAGTTTTTGTTTCTAATATTCGTATACTTCTGACTCCGTGGTTTCTCAATCGACAGACGTGTTTTGTGGGGATTAAAACTAAATAGCGACCGACCCTCGCTCGCTTAGTATACTTGGATAGGTCTTTTAGCTTGAGGTTTTATGACTTTAAATGAGGCTTGGATCTTGAAAATAAAGTGAAATGCTGAAATATGTATGACATATAAAAATGAATATTCGTAATTTTCGCCTGTTTATTCGTAAATTTCTCTAAAAAAATATATAATTAACTTGATCGTGATATGTATATGTTGATGTTATCATTAAATGTGTTTCATACGATGGGTCCTTTATGATTGAGATTATTCAACAAAAGTATGTATAACGGTATAAAGTATAATAAATATTTCAAAATATAACTGTGTTGACTAAATATTTTGATGTGACAATCATTTTATATAAACTTTCAAATGGACCCTTTTTAACCGATTGACGATTTAAAATGACATCGTTGCATTTTGAAAAGAGGAAATTAGACTTTTATGGTTTTACGTTGTCTTCAATAGATGATGACATTAATAAATATTAACTATATACGGACATGGTTCATTTTATTTCTTCTTTCTGATATTCGGGTCACCAGCAAACCTGTTAAGGGTTAACAGCAAACGAGACACGTTTTGCAGATGCGGGAAATCGTTTGGTTTTAATTTTAAAGGAGCTGAGGTTTAGGAATAATATTTTATTTTTTTTCTGTTTTTTTTTTATATTGCGAATTAAAAGGTTTTAAATGAAACGTTTTTAAATTAAACGACTAAATAAGTGTTTGCTATATGACTAATTAAAATAAATTTTCAGAAATATAGCCGATATGATTATTAAAAGCAAAACCAACAAAAAATTAGAAAAATGGAGATGACATGCCTATGGCTTTGAGTTTTAATAGCGGCGTCGAGTTTGACGAAACTGTTCGTCTCAATGGGTGAGTGAGTATTATTATAATTGTAAAAATGCTATAGATTATTTTATATTTACCATTTATTATCTACAATCGTTTCGCCCGTGGTGTGTTTTACCTTCCATAAGAAACTTTTTTATGCCATTAGATGGAGCTGCTGGGTCGCCTGATGGTAAGTGCTACCACCGCCCATGAACATTTGTAGAGGCGTAAGGTCAAATGCGGACCTTACGCCTCTAGAAATGTATTACCGACTTTAAATTGGTAAGGGATTAAAAAAAGATGGATGAGAATAAAGGAAAGGACTGGGAGGGCTTTACCCCTCCCAGTCGTTTCAAAAGGATATGAGCCTCTGCCTCCCCCACTCACCGTACGAAACACATTATTTAACGCGGGTTTTCTGTGGGGGTGTGGTACTTCCCCGGTGCGAGCTGGACCAATTCACGAATTGGTCGACCCCTTCTTTATTTTATTGACAATTCTTTGATTAGGCATTATACTATTTATTTATCAGTTACAAAATCGCTTTTGCGACGTGGAAGAAAAACAAACAAATAAACAAGACTCGCCATACTCCTCATACAGGTGTTCCGTCGTAGCCATTTTGTTATTCTGGGTATATTTTCGTTTCGTTCGTTTGAAGTTTTTAATCTGTGATAACTGTTTAAGCATTCGTTTCAATTAAATTATGTAGAGGGCAATTACGATCAGCATTAAATAGCCAAGGTCAATATTGTTTTCATTTGTATATAGATTGGGAATAAGCGTTGCAAATGAAACTATATTACTAGCTTAAACATAAAAAAGCTTTTGTGAAGCTTTCTTCTTCTTAGGAGGTCTTATCAGTTATTGTTTTACACCATAATCACTTCTCACATCAAACACATGTTTTATTTGTTCTGTGTGGTATATTCAGTGCATTGTCATTTTACTTTAGAAATCGGACACACGTTTCTTATACTTTACGGCTCAAATTTTATTTCAGACATATACATAGGTATACACAATGTTGTTTAGTTATCTGCTAAAGAAGCTTTTATTATCAAAGACGTAAAACGATACCTATTTATATTACTATTTTGGCCTTTTATTAAATAGTATAGGTGCTACAAGAAATAACAACAAATGAATTTTTTATTTATAGAAATTTAATAATTCATAGTAGAAACAACGAAATAGTTTCAAAAGCATGTCGTTAAAAATTTATTTGGCGACATAATATCTCTTCGCGGTGCCGGGCCAGCAGGTGCCAGTGATCGTCTGTAAAATATAAATTCTTAATGAATATCCACGAATTAACACAAAATTGCCGATTCATCCTATTAATTAATTTATCAGTTTATTGTTACGATAAGGCCGCATTTTTGCACGTAATTGCGTTAAGTGTTCGTGTTCTCTTGTTTTGGTGCATATAAAGAGTTATCAATCAATCAATCAATCAATCAATCAACTCATTCTCATTCAGTAAAAACAATACGTGTTAAAACAGTTTGTAATGATGGCTTAAGTAAGTAGAAATCAATGAAAAGATATGTATATCTTTCGTGAAATTTAAATACTCAATTTTTTATGTATGATTTGATCGGATGTCTATAATTAATATTATTGGTGTTATTATGTTGATTTTCAAGTGTACTAACGAGGGTGGTTAAATTATGACGAATGAATCCTACTAATATTATAAATGCGAAAGTTTGTAAGGATGTGTGTGTGTGTTTGTTGCTCTTTCACGCAAAAACTACTAAATTGATTGCAATGAAATTTGGTACGTAGACAACTGGACAACTGGAATAATTAATACATATGCAAGCCAAATTTCAGCTCGATCTGTCCAGTGGTTTGGGCTTTGCGTTGATAGATTACTATGTTAGTCAATCAGTCAACTTTTAGTTTTGATATAAATAAAGATTGTGTGAGCTTACCACTTCGAGTTTATCAGGATAATATTCTCTTACAAATGTAATGATATCACCATCTTCGAACTTCTGCACTTGTGTAACCTTATTACCTTCTACGGTAAAAATCGTCTTAGTCTGAAAAAAATCGTGATATTAGACCTCTGAAGTTATTTTTTTAAAATAATATTTTCGTTTCAGCGTTTATAAATGTATATTTATTTACTTTGTGTAAAACCTGAATGAAAACGCTAACGAAATAGATTTTGTTGCTATTTTGACTGCGTTCAGAAAAAAATATTTCCTAAAGTTTTATACATTAGGAAAAATGCACGTGAAACCAACATTCAAATGAAGTACACTTCCTTACACATTAAATTAAATTCCGAGGACTGGCGATATTGTATGAGATATAATAATAAATCCTATAAAACAAGACGCTATATAAGCATCTGCTGTGGTTGACTCACAGTAACTGTATGTGTAGATGACATCATTAAAGCCTTATCTAATTTATCGTAATTAGGTACTATTACAGATAAATTAAAAAACAAATCAATTAATTTATCTCTTCGTCTGTTCTTTACACAATAAGTGAGAGTTTAAACAATTGTACGAAATAAGCGATGTATTTTTACAAATTAAATATTACTCACAGCACCCTTGGGGCCACCAGTATCTTCGAACTCGATGCCGTTTTTAAAATTCGCAATTACAGTCCTTTGATCATTAAAAATGGTTGTGAGAATGTAATCGTCTCCATTTTTTTGTAATGTTTGTTTCGTTTTGCTTTTAAGAATCATATTGGCTAAATCATCTGGAATTTCTGAAAATCATAAAAAGTATAAATATTTATAAGCATAATAAATCATAGTTAAATCTGTCTCACTAATGGCTGTTTTTAAGATTTCATAGCTAAATGGAAAATATCGATTAAATTTATAATTTTCAAGCTCAAGAGTTTATTGTTTGTTTGTTTGAACGTACCAATATCAGGAACTACTGGTCCGATTTTAAAAATTTCTTTCAGTGTTAGATAGCCCATTTATTAAGGAAGGCTATATATGTACCGCGGGCGAAGCCGGAGCGGGCCGCTAGTGTAATAATATAATATCAAGTCTTAACAAAACTAACATGCTATGTAGTTAGAACACATGAGAACTATTAACCTATATAACTTATAATAGTCAAATAAATCTAATGATGTTTATTGTCTATTGATGAAAGAATTTTCGAAATTATTTTTTGAAATTATCGAGTCAACAGCATACGATGAAATCCTAAAACTTCTCTTTACAATGTGAGTGCAGATCAAACACATAAAGCATAATAGTAAAAATAAAGATAACAAAAAACAAAAAATATCGAAAATAATAAGTATCATAATTTCAGAAAAAAATATTCTTCTTGTAATAAGGGGACAACCATTCATTATTTGGGGCATTTGAAGAGCGGAGGGGGATTGAGATGACTCACTTCATCTCATTTTTACTAAAATATAGTAGACTAGATTATATCGCTTTCATCTTCATATTTCAACTCCTTGTACCATTTTTTTTTCGAGATAAAAATTATCCTATGTCGTTTCTCATGTTCAGTTCTACCTTCATACCAAAATACAAAAAAATTGGTGGTTCAGTGGTTTAGGCGTGAAAGCGTAACAGACTGACAGACAGGCAGACAGAGTTACTTTCGCACTTATAATATTAAGTAGAGATACTAGTTATAAAGCCTTATATAAAAGTACAGAATTTTGTTTTTATTTTACACTAACACTACAAAAATTAAAATATCTCAAACAGATTGGGAGACGTGGAGAGAAGTATGAATTAGTTCTCACCAAATCTCACCACACAGGAAAGGGGTTAAAAAGGTTTCGCATGATATTTGGTTAACATATACAAATAAATTTATGAACACTCTTTATATCTAAAAATAATACTTAACCTGAAAAAATATTGAATAAATACTTACTTAGACTTTTGACAAATTCTTCAAAATTTTCGGTTCTATCCACAATGTAGGTTTTTCCAACGTACGCCATTGCAATTAATCGATACTCTTCACAAGAGAATCTCAAGAGAAATTAAGAGGTGTACTTATTCCACTCTCTTATGTTGCAACAGGTGTAATTTCAGTAACTTCTTGAGTATATATAAAAAATCTTTTATCATAATATGTTGTTTTATCACTTCTTCACTCAAGATAATTTCTGTAATCGAACATTATTACAAACAGATCACCAATCATAATCACTGCTATGACACGATCCTAAAAGCTATTTATATTTTTCAGAAATAACTATCAAAATTAGACAAATTCAGGATTTGTTTACTCCACTTTTGTTTATTTGTTTACATAAGTATTTGCACATAAAATTTTAGTGGCAAGCCTTTCTAGATGGTAAGTCCTACCACCGCCCATGAATATAACGACCTTACGCCTTTACAAATGATTTACTCACTTTAAATGGACAAGGTAAAGAAAGAATTGCTGAGAGGAACAAAGGAAAGGACTGGGAAGGGTAACGAAAGGAATAAGGGCCTCCGTTCATTTCCTTGAGGGTGTCTCTTATAAATTGTATTTATCGATGACATCTAACACACATATAGATACTACACTTACATTACATAACAAATTAAATAAATTACTGTATAAGCTGACAAGAGGCACAGCATAGTGTTGAGGGCTATTTTATAGTTCTCTATCGTTATAAACAGGTCTCCTGGTGAACCATTTTACCCATTAGTATTTAGTACTCACCAGTAGTCTATAATGTTGTGTTATGTTACTGATCTAGAAACTATTTCTTGTGTAAACTCACGATAAGCGTAGGTATGTTATAAAATATGTTAAAGTTGCTATTATATTTTAATACTAGCTATTGCCCGCGATCTCCTATGCGTGAATTTTAGACGTAAATGTTCGAGAACTGGAATATTATATGTCTACAAAAAATTACCCATCAGACATAATTTCTATTTATGTGTAGCTGGACACTTGGAGTTCCTCATCGGGAGTTCCGATTTTGAAATTTTTATAAATCAACAAAGCATGCCTTTCAGGTAGTACAATGTTTGCCAAGCTCTCATTGGCTGTTGGAGTTGTATATCATTTTTATTTTATTTATCTGTAACAATTAAGATAAAAATTGAAAGCTTTCGTAGGCTCTCTGAACTTATACATTTAATTTTAAATTTATTCTTTTAATTAATTCTATCCAAATCGCCATCGAAACCAGCGAAGTCGGAAGAATGGCTGTGAGCATTTTTCATTTGAGAAATATAATTATAAATTTATTTGTGTTTATTTGCGTTGGTGTTTGGCGAAAGTTAAAAGTTTGGTTGTTGGCGAAAGTATTATCATAGTATTATGTTATCTGTGGTACTATCTAATAAAATAAGTTGTATTTAACTCTAACTAATGCTGAAACGTTTAATAATTTATACTATTTAAAAAATGTCTGCTAAATTCCATCTTCGCGGAATAGAATCTGTTTGCTTTGTAATAAAAATCCTATATTATTCTTAAAGAATTACGAAGAACTAGACGTCCTGTGGTAACATCACCGCTGCTAAACAGTCTAATATTACACGTTTATTACCTACTATTATAATACGTTTTACATTACACGGATTACAAGACGTTGTATCTACCATTCTCAAAGATAGCCAGCAATCCATGTAACTTCCATTACTTGAAATTTCGTACGAAGCTTGTTAATAAACTTTTGAGTCAGATCCTATCGGAGGTTAACCTAAAGGAGGTGTTTTGTGTGATATTTTTTTTATTCAATTAGCCAAAACAATTAATTTAAAAAAGCGATTAATATATGGGTGAGGAATTATAATATTTATGAGTCATCATCATCATTAGCAGTCCGTGTAGTGAGTAAATTAATCAAAATTATATTTATCGCCATATTAAGATATGAGATAAATATATTTAAAATAGGATGAGGTAATATTTATGAGTCACATCGTCATCCCCAGCCCATATATGTTCCCAGTGCAAGTTTACAGGCCTGCCATGAGGGTTCATATCCGGTTTATTAAATCAAACACCCACCTGGCTGCAAAACCTAGAAATTCTGTAAAAGACTCGCGTAAAGCTCGCTAATCTCAATCTAAGTTCGGTCGTGTTTGAGTATTACTATCACTTCACGGTTGGAGAAAATAGATGCCTTGGCTTTAGATTCAAAAGAAAGATATGTCAAACGTATAATCAACAATCATTTCTTAGAAATTAAAGACTTTTAAGCGGATTTGAAACGCGATTTATTCATTATATTATTAATCCGACGTTTCGAACAATTTACAGCGAGCGTGGTCACGGAGAGACTGACCACGGAGCGTGACCACGCTCACTGTAAAGTAATTGATTAATCAATCAATCAATCCCGTGACGAGATGGCGTGCAGGCGGTGTTCTATAGGTTACATTTTGGTGAGTGTGAGACAGGTTAGGTTAGTACAAAATTTATTCATTTACAATATTTATTAATACCCGCTTAATTCGTTATTTGACACAGAATCTATGTAAATTATTTCAACTATTACAATATTTTTTTTTTCTAAAGTACTCAGTTCTGGTGAACTTTTATTTTAAAAACAAAATTGGGGCTAGTGCCTATTTTGTTTTCTTAAAATTAATATCTTCATTAACGACGATTTTTAGGTATATAATTTATTTAAAGAAATGTACATATTTAATTTATATACAATAAAGATATTTTATTTTAAACTGTTTTTTTTAATACGTCAGAAAGGTTTAGAATCTAAAAAAGACATATAAAAACTAAATACATGTATTAAACTAGATTTTTAGCTTTCAGTATAAAAATATACACTTCGGAGCCAAAAAATTTATAGGTGAATTATTTAATTAATGGGTAATGTATAAAAAACGAATTGGAAAATGAGGTTCATTAACTATAATATAAATTTAAAATAGAAATTATCAATAATGGTCCATACATTTGCCGCACGATAAAATATTGTATTCAATCGTTAGCTAATTAAATTTGTGATTAATTAAAATGCTTATGTATACAACAAAAACAAATTTAAATTTCCAATCAAGTCATCCATTTCTTATTTTGATTATCTGTAACAAGGCAACAGATATAATCAGATATTATGTTATCAACAATTAATCATAACGTTTTTAATCGAGCGCATCGTAACCATCCCTTTAATGATAATTTTTATGTGCTGAGAGAAAAATTTATAGGTCTATATATATAAGGGCTCCGACGTCTTTTTTTTGAGTGGGGAAACCATACATAGTTACACACGGCTGCCGGGGGAAAGGAGCCGTGGGTTATGTCGGATGCCTACCGACTAAAAAAACCCTACTGTGTTCCGTTGAGCCGCTTAGTGAACGTCCACGTCCCTGATGTATTGTGGAATGTTACAATATAACCAAATGACAACAATTTCAACAAATCCAAAACGAATGTTCGGTGTGTACAAATTATAGAATTATACGAACGAAATAAATCGATAGATCTTTACATATCATGGTAAGTTTATTAGCGGCAGTTTTTGTTACACTTGTATAAGTCCGAGCTGACTTATTCCTAATATTATTTTAGTATGGTGTCTATTGGAGTATCGCACGGTGGCGTGTTGTTTGCACTTCTCTATGCCATATTTACATATGCATTACCAGTTATATACATACATAAGAGGCTTAAAACTTCATACTTCATTATGTGTGAACAGATGATCATCAAATTCGTACCTAGATTTTTCACTCGCTTGTACTGTGTTTGTTATTTTCGGTGTCTCTTAGAGACACTTTTGAAGAATTCAAATCAAGCCTTGTATAAGTCAATTTATTATAATTGTGAGGTAAATTAATCAATCTAAGCGCTCGATTTACCCTCCGGACTGGGGAGTACGTCGAAATCTTTTTAGTGAGTACAACTGACTGCGATTGTTGTAACGGGTCGACTTAGTCATTTGCAGATAAACTGAATAAACAATGCGCTCTATTATTTATGTGTTCAAAAGTATGCATAGTACGGCACCAAAAAGAAAACTATGCAGCATAAATTCAAGAAATAAATGAGCACCAAGTTAGTAAACAGAAAATAGTCAATATAAATTAAAATATAACTCTTGTTTTTGTTTAATCATTATCAACTGTTTCTTAACTAAAAATATGACATTTTAAATTGAATGTAGAATAATTTACACATACTAATTTGATATCATTTACGATAAAATTAAGCTTAAGATTTAACTTGGCTAGGTTTTATCTTAACACAACGTTAAAAATCTATTAGCCGAATCTGAATTATTAGTGAAAACTGGTAAAGAGAAATCTCAACATAATTTCGTCGTAAGTGATATTTAATTAGGAAATTTAAATGAAAACCGGTCTAAATTTTATATTCTACGTTAATTTTTTAATTTGCTTTATATAAAACCTTCCAATTACCAAATATGAGTAGATTTAAATTTTTTTCTTTGCCCGAAAACATCCTGGCAGAAATTAAATTTGTAATTAGTAACATTAATTTAAAATATAATCGAGGATACTATAGAATCTTTTATCTTATTTCATTGCTGTGTTCTTTCATTTCATGTATCATTGTACCTACTTGCGAGGTATGTGAACACTTTATAAGTTGGTCGTTGTTTTATATAATATCTACTCGTATGCCAAAAGAAGTACACATAGTTTTCTAAAATGAAATAAACTGTTTATAGTGTAACGCGCGGCCCTTTGGGCCCTTTATTGAATGGTATAGGTACTAAAAAGAATACAACCAATATTATATACAGCAATTTAATAATTAGTAATAGGTACAAATAATTTTTTTTAAAATGGAGAACATGTTGTTAAATAATTTATTGGGCGACGTAAAACCTCTTGGCGGTGCCGGGCCAGAAGTTGGCGGTGATCGTCTGTAAAATATTATTGGTCTGTTAATATACACGAATTAACACAAAATTACCGATCCATTCTATAAATTGATATATCAAATCAAATCAAATGTATGTGGTTGTCGAGCACGCTTCGGCACGAATTGGACCAGCTCGCACCGGGGAAGTACCACAAATATTCAATCTAATTTCTTTATTGTATATTTTAACATAAATAAATTAAAACTGAAAATGGTGTTATGACGTCATATATACGGTAGATTAAAGATGTGCCCTTTGCCAAATGTTCTAAATCTAAACAAGCATAGGAAAAAATGTATTCCCATGAAGCACGGCGTTTATGTAATTTTAACATAATAACAAATCATTGTTAACTCAAAAAGTTAAATGAAATCCTCAATATATTAAAAAGCAAAAAATTTAGGTACACTTTAATTTATTTTTAATTAAATGTAAAAAGAAATGCTCTTAAAATTTGAAATGTTGTAAATTCTGACGAAGTTTTATTTTATAAAAAAATTATATAAACTTACCGCAACGAGTTTATCAGGGTAATATTCTCTTACATATGTAATGATATTACCATCTTCGAATTTTTGCACCTGTGTTAACTTATCGCCTTCTATGGTATAAGTCGTCTTAGCCTGAAAATATAGTCTTCATGTTAGACCCCAGAAGCAATTTGTTTTAAATAATTATAGCTGAAAGTACTTTTCTCTTCAGCATTCATAAATATTGTTGAAATTTAAGTACACCTATGTACTATAATATATTTACTCAGTGAAATCCCGAATTAATATAATTAAATACTAAATGATAAATAGTAAATAGTTATTAAGAAAAAGCATTTTCTAAATATATTACTACAATACATTAGGAAATCTTCAAATTAAATACATCTATATATTAATTACTTATAATTATTAGTTAGCACATTAACTTACACTACGAACCCTGGCTAACCCGTACAAGATAAATCAAATATCGATGCATCTTTTTCAAACTTGTACAAAATAAGCTATATATCTTACTATATAATAATAAGTCGGGTTTTCCTTCCTGACGCTATAACTCCAAAACGCACGAACCGTTTTCCACGGTTTTGCATTCGTTGGAAAGGTCTCGGGCTCCGTGAGGTTTATAGCAAAGAAAATTCAGGAAAAATTTCAACACAAAAGCGGGAAAAACGAAGCCATCTGGTGGCGAAACGGAGTTCGCCGGGTTTGCTAGTTTTTATATAATACTTCTAGTATAGGATAATGTTATCTGTGATTATACTCACCATACCCTTGGGACCAACTTTTTCGTCAATCTCGACGCCGCTTTTAAAATTCGCAACCACAGTCCTTTCATCATTATAAACCGATGTCAGAACGTAGTCGTCTCCATTTTTTTCTAATGTTTGTTTCGTTTTGCTTTTAATAATCAAATTGGTTAAGTCTTCTGGAATCTCTGAAAATCGTAGAAAGTGTAAATAGTTTAAAAATAAAAATAATAAAATACAATTTCATGTTCTATCAAAAATAACTATCTATGAAGTTAAAATATTTTTATTAATAGCTATATAGTTTATTTTAGACAACGCTATGTTGTTCTGTATAGTTTGGCAGAATAAATTATCTCAACCGTAAGTATATATTATTGCAATGAGCTGAATTCTACATCATGTTATAAGATTTGCGATATATGAAACATCTCCCAATGCTTTAAATAACATGATCTATTCAATAACCCCCACTTTCAATAGAACCGTGAATATAGGGTTAAAATTTTTTCGTCCAAAAATAGTTACTTAAACTCAACCCAAAAATGTATGTATTTGATAAATACTTACTTAGACTTCTGACGAACTCGTCAAAGTTTTCTGTTCGGTCTACGATATAGGTTTTGCCAACGTAAGCCATTGCTATGTTTAATATGTAGAATTAACTAAAAGTCTTAAGAGGAATTAAAAGATGCGCTAATTTCACTGTCTTATATAGCTATAAATGAGGAGTGAGTAACTTATTGTGTATATATGAAAAACTTCTATCGTAATCTGTTGTTTTATCACTTTTTAACTCAAGATAACTACTGTAATCAAAGAATAATGACAAAAAGATCAAAAATCATAATCACTGCTGTGATACGATTCGAAAGGCTATTAATATAATTCTGACATAATTATCAAAATTGGAATAAGGAAGTGTAATACTTTGAGGTTTCAACCGTTTATTTGTATTTAATTTTATTCCTGACAGATACTTTTACTACATAGTATAAAGCAAAGTCTCATTTCGCTTCTGCCTCTATGTATGTATCTAATACATGTTTGTATCTATGCTTAGATCTTAAAAGTACAGGTAGGATTTTTATGGAATTATTTCATCAAGAAGGATGTTTATTTTGTTTAAGAATTTTATTTGAAAGCCGCGGGAAAAAGCTAGTACGTACATAAACGCGAAAATTAGTAAGGATGTATGAATGTTACCCTTTCATGCAAAATCCTCTTTTGGGATCTGTATAAAATTTGGTTATAGACTATAGAGATAGATTATGATCAATATCTCATTATGATCAATATGTAATATTCGATTTGGGATAGATAGTAACCATAAGTTAAGTTTAGTGCTAGACTGATATAAAAAAGTAAAGCGTGAGCTTTCCTTTAACAAATGAAACGCATTTTATTTATATGCTTCATTTTACAATAATGAAACAAGCAACACTTATACTAGAAACAACGTAATGAAACGCTCAATGCCTGTACAAAAAGCAGCCTTATGTTACAAAGCAACAATAGTTAGACAACAAAATAAGAAAGCAAACTATGCTTGAATATGGGAAATCATTGTGTATTCGATTTATTCTTTAACCAATATCGTTTAATAATGACTTGTTTTGACAATTCTTTTCTCTATCTCTTATTCTCATTTCTAAGCGATAAAATGTGTGAATGTGTGCGTGCGGGCACATTTCGATATTACACAGTTACAGTATATTCACAGAGCCGATACAGAAGCCGAGACCGCTCATTCATTGATTTTATAAATATGTGTGAGAACATCTTCATCAGCTCTTGTAGTCCACATTATAAGATAAATCTAACGTATATACCTGAGTTTTAAAATATTCATGTAAATATTACCCGGAGGATAGGTATTTGTTAATTTCTTATAAATTTTAATGTTTGAAATGGTTTAACTCAGAAACTAATAAACGCATGCTAACTTCGTAAAGATTCACAGCTATGTATTACGTTTTATTATTTGAAATTGTTATAGTTAGATTTCATACATATACATACAAATCTCAAATTACAGTGGCCGATATTCTTTTAGGAGGGCTTTAGATCAACTTAAAAGCCGTTTTCTATGATGACAATATGATTATTCTGAACCTCCGGCTTTTTCGGTTAAAGGAGTTTTAAATATATTCAGGTATTTAATTCTGTACTTAGAGTGGATTAATTATTAAAAATATTTATCTATTATGTAATATTCAATAAGTTTTTTAATCGTCAGCGTAGATCTGCTTAAAGCTGCCAGACCAGAAGTCTGTTTAGAGCGAAAAAATATATTATAACGTATTTTACTATACTAATTAAATCATAATCAGGCCATCTATTATCATTTAATACTTATAATAATATAGTAGATAAAAGATGATTCACTCGTGATGACTGTGTATGTGCTTAGTCACCCAAAAGTATCGTGTAAACTGTACCTATTTATTTTGGTCTTATTACATGATACGAACACCTTATCTTAGAAAGTTTTCGATAATTCAAATTGTGGTCATTGTCATTGTCAAACAAGTCCCGTAAAACTATAGAATCATTATAGAATGTAAGAAAATAATTTGATGTTTAAACTATAATACTACTTTAATTTTATATAGAAGATTTGCAGAGCTAGGAGCACTGTAAATGCGGATGCGGATGCTTTTAAAGGGTATACTCTTAAGGAAAGTATTAATGGCGGGAATTAAGGAATGGACTGGGAACAGTCAAGTCAGAACAGGAAAAATCATTAATGTCAACTAAATTTAGAGAAAATTTCACAAAAAGTATTTTCAGTCTCGTTAAACATCAAATTAAAAAATATATATTCTTTTATATAGGTTGAACTATTTTCGAGCGAATATTAGTTTTGTAAATACGGTTTTATTTCATTGATAAATTTTACGGATATAAGTTTAACGTTCCTCTAAACTCACAAACGTGTGCTTTTATTCTAGAATAACTCAGGCGATGTACAGATTAATGTGGAAATAAAAGCTTAACAGAACGTATAAATATTATATTATCTGTGACAGAAAAAAAAACAAACTAACGTTAAATGCGATGAGAGGTTTTCATTAAACCTTTGGTTGATAATACTATAATACGTGTGCTGTACACGTTGATAGGACACTTCGAAAGAATTATAACTAAATAGCCTTTGCCCGCGGTTTCGCACGTGTTAAGTCGGTGTAGTTTAATAGATGTTATTATACATAAAAACCTTCCTTTTGAACCACTCTACCTATTAAAAAAATACCCATGAAAATCCGATGTTTAGTTTTTAAGATTTAAGCATACATGGGGACATAGGGACAGAGAAAGCGACTTTGTTTTATACTATGTAGTGATAATAATAAATTATTATAACAAATAATATATAGTGTATTAGCTAGCTTTCGCCTGCGAATTCGTCCGCATGCAATAGTTAATCTGGGCTTTTTTTCATTTAATAATAATGTAACATTTTATCGCGATAAAAAGTATCCTATCTCACCTAAGTAAACTTATATTCTGTCTTTATAGCAAATTTCACTAAAATTCGTTCAGCAGTTTCAGCGTGATTGACGGACAATTACTTATTACAAGACTTTTATATGAATAATATTAGTGTGACAGCTTTCCTCAATAAATGGGCTTTGTAACACGGAGGCCCAGGCCGGAAGGAAAAATCCTTCGTCAATCCTTACATTTCAATTTAAAGTCGGCAATCCATTTGTGAAAAGAGAAACAGGCGAAGAAATGTTTTCAATCGACCTTACGCCTCTCCATATGATCATTGGCCATGATTGCCGATGATAACATACAAACTAGCTTAGCTTTATGATCTTATCTAACTAATATCCTACTAATATTATTAATGCGAAAGTTTGTAAGGATGTGTGTGTGTTTGTTGCTCTTTCACCCAAAAACTACTGAACCGATTGCAATGAAATTTGGTACGTAGACAGCTGGACAACTGGAATAACTCTTAGGCAAATTTTATCCCGATATTGAGGGTAATTGGAAAAATTTCAGTAGATAAAAGTAATATAATACAGGTACATAGGTACACCTGTTTTATATTAGGGATAATAAATTAAAACGATACAATGATATCTATTGCAGTTACCTTTTTATGTTATCATCATTTATTGCCTACTATGTGCATTTCATATTATTTATTAGCTTATATCTAACGATTTATTGTTATTTGCGATAACTTGCGGATTGTTTTATTTTTGAAATATTGTTTTAAAATACATTTGCAGTGTGGGATGTCATAACAGCAAGCAGTTAGTAAATCTGTAAGCAAGGGCGAATCCAGGAGGACAAGTGGGTCACGACGTTTTATTATGTCTTAGCGAGCAACTGAGCTGGTGGTTCGCCTTATGGTAGAGGATCACCACCGTCCACGAACATTTGCAGACCTCTGAGAATGCGCTGCATAAGGGATAAGGAGAGGATTGATGACTGGAAAAACGGAATGGACTAGGAAGGGCTAGGAGAAGGAAATAGGCCTCCGGCTTCTCCAGTCACCGAACGAAACACAGCAGAATACAATTTCACGCCGGTCTTGTATGGAGGTGTGGAACTTCCCCGGTGCGAGCTGGCCCTTTTCGTGCCGAAGCGTGCTCGACTACCACATACAAATTACTATAGGATATTTTTACTATGAAAATGTCTGTGTATGAAGTAATTTCTGTTGACAATTAGTTATTATAGTAAAATGCAGATCTTGTTTTTTGTAATTCAGTATATAGGGCAACAACTCGACTATATATATATATATATGTTTTATGAACTTTATCACGCACACGTGGACATTACTACAAAGTCAAAATCGATGCACTGCATTTCATGATACAACAATCTTTGTAATAAATGATAACCTTAAACTTTATCAACGTTAACAGATTAGCTAGGTGCTTATCAAAACAGCAGCAAAATAAATAATCATACTTACAATAATTAATATTATTTGCTAATATCGTGACGTAGGTACATAAGATGTATTCTTTAGTTTTCTCCTTTTTAGCTTTGCTATTATGCTTTATCTCTGCTTAAGAAGCTAATCATCTATCACATAAATAATAACTTATGCTCTATACATAAATAAATATAATTGAAACTAAAAACATGCTTTAATGGTTGAATAAACTAAATTATCTTACTTGCTCTTATATAGAGTATACGTTTGCAAATAATTTGTTCCCGGCGCTTCTTAGGATAATAAACTTCACTCATAAAATATCGTATTGTCACCGATCCTTCATAAGTGTGTTGTACACTGGATAATCTAATTATCTAATCCGTAATCTATCAACATCGAGTCTAAATTTATCATATAGAACTAGGTTTCGCCTGCGGCTTCGCCCGCGTAGAATTCACTTATATCGCGCGACATGGTAAGGAGTATTTTCTTCGCATTAAAAAGTATGGTTTGTTCTTTCCCACGTTTAGCTTCATCAAAATCGGTTCATACCAAGTTTCATCAAAATCGGTTTGACAATAACGAACTTTCATACAAACTTTCATCCCCTCTGTCAACCCTTTCTAGCCTTTTTTCACGATAAAAAGTATCCTAGGTCCTTTCCAAAGTTCAGTTCTATCTTCATACCAAATTTTATAACAATCGGTTCTGGGGTTTAGGCGTGAAAGCGTAACAGACAGACAAACAAACAGAGTTACTTTCGCAATTATAATATTACTAGGGATTATACAGGTGAAGCTTTAAAACCGCTAAACATCACTTATACAATATACGTATACACCACGTATCTTCTGGATTCTGATGTGATTCTGATCTATATCGTCGTACTAAAAACATACTTTTGAAAACAAAAACACGACTGCTATTTCACACAGTCTATTTCACAGGTTATTTTGCATTGTATACATCATGTTGTCCTGATTTTAGCATCTACTAATTTTCTAATCGTAAAGCCATGAAGGATTTATATCTGCATAAGAAATTCAATTGGTTTTTTCCATCATTTAATCTTAGAGCTACGTATACAGCTAATTATATTAATAAGAATACAACATTAAAGGTTCAAGTCCGATATCTTTAAGATTAATTATTGATAATGTCGAGAAACTTATTATTCTTTTATAATAGACAAATAATAATAGTAATTTCACTAAATATCGTTTATTGATCCCCAGTTATCATAGTAATATCTAGTATACTATTATATTATTTGTGGTAATATCATTCTTGGCTAAGCAGTAATGGCACAAAATAATAAATTTAATTTATAAATTGTTGATCACAACATATAAATTACTGTTATGTATTTTGTCGGACATTATTATGAAACTTTGCTTCATGAAAATTATAAAGACTCCTTAATATTTATAACGAGCAAATCTTTTGCTCATCGTTTTACACAAATATATTTCATTATTTTTATGAATGCACAACTAAAATAATGGCTATTTAAATCACAGATAACATAATACATAATTTAAATGTAATTTGCATCATCGTTAGTTTCCCAGTAAAAGAGTAATTTAGAAGATTCGAGAACATTCGACGGTCTGCTAAATGCCTAGAATCAAATGGCTCGCATTCTTGCTACTTGCTGTGCTACGGTGGTCGTACTAAGAGTCCATTGGTCCTTTGATTTTGGGCACATTGACTTTGGTGACCTTTAAAAATTTCTCTAAACTATTGCTCACAGAAAATTCGTCGTTAAAATATAGAATTCCATCATGTTGGGTTCATTCAGTTCATTTGGTACATTAAACAAGTCACATTCTAGTTATGAGGAGTTAAAACTCAAATTTAAATGAATTTGAGTTTAACGTACGTACAGTCGTCAATCCTTTCCAAAACCCTTACCCCATAAAAGCGGACATTCGCATAGGCACTACCTCTGAGTATGTTCATGGGCGGTAGTGGTCGCTTACCATCAGGCGAACCACTAGCTTAGTTGCCCGCTGTGACATAAAAAGAATCATGTTGCTGAGTTACTCGCTAAATAACTCGCTTGGCTCTTGGCGCAACGCAAGCCGATTGTGTGTGTGTGTATCATTTTGTTCAGCCTGCACAATGCATTCCATTATTCCCATTCTTTCCTTAAAGGGTTAAAGGATCCCATAAAAGCGGGCAACTCACTTGCAGCGGCCCATCTTTGCAAATTTTCAAGGGCAGTGGTGATCGCTTATCATCAGGCGAACCATCGGTGTTTCTTAATTACACACAAATTATTGCTCTCCCAAACAAATAATTCGGTCAAAAAAATACATTTTATCAGCAAAATTTTTCCTTTCGTTGTAATTTGTATTTTTATCCACACGCTGTAATAAATTAAGGTGAGGTGTTATTGTATGTGATATTATGTTACAACTTATAATTTATAGATATAACGAAGTTTTTATGAGTTTTTTGATAAGTTTTCTTTATCATTCTTTAAGGAAAAATACATTCAAAATTACTCAGAACATATAAAGGACTGTTATAAGTGCTTTACTATTATAAAATTGTTAAGATATGAAAATATTTGCTAAAATTGCTTTTAGGTACTACAAATCCTAAAATATGTCGATCCAAATTTTACATTATGACATTTTAGTTGTATCGTAAGATCCCAGGGCCTTCATACGTATTTTCTCGTGGACAAATATGTGGACGATTGTGTAGTGTTTGTACGAAAAGAAAGAACAAACAAAACATACAGTATGAAAATATGCTTAATAGAAGATTCCAGAGTTCTAAAATAACGAGTTAATGTCACTTAAATTGTGATTCTCCATTTTTATATATGTACAGCTAATAACTATTTCAAAATTATTAATAAGAAGACAGATCGATCCAAAGGGCCAATCGTCATCTAAAATCAATTTTCAATATAGTCGGCCTGGGTAACTTTAGTCTGTAATTCATGGTTTTTGTTTGTATATTAAATCCATTTGAGTAATCTCAAACAATTTCGATGAGTTTGGTGACATTCAAGGTTGCTTTGGGACTAAATACACTTATTTTTAGTAAAAGCACTAACAAAATTAAATACTTTATAATGGCAAAATGCTGAGTGCTAAAGTTGTAGGTGGAACCGCAATTGTATTTTAATTAGACGACGCTGTTAACAAAATGAAAATTAATTGAATTGATATTATACAGATCTAGAATTAGGACAACAAAATTAATAAAATAAGTGCATTATATGCCCATATACCAAACTCTAGCGCTAAGCGTAACATAGAGGGGATATCTACGCATGGGTACTGTCGAGCCCATAATACAATTACTTATTTTAATGATTATGCAATAGAAAATACTATGTATAAAGTGCACTGAATGAAATAGAGTAAATAGCTGTGCTTGAGTACAGTCGCACACAAACATAAATGGTCCAAATGTGTGTTAATATTAAAATTAAATGTATACGCTGGTATGTGTTAAAATACAAGTATACGTCAGAGTCTACGTGTTTGTCATTTTTAAAATTCATAGTTTGAATATACGAAGTTTTTAGTTATCTAGGATAAGAAAGTTTTAATGTTTATAGGGAGTAGAAAATTGTGGACCATAAAAGAGTAGGTGTAAAAAAATTAGCAATAAAAAACTATAACTATGCATAACAACATAAATTGTCTGTGGGCCTTGGTACTCTACTATAATTTATACCACAGTAATAACTATCTAAAATTACCGTGTTAATGATGGGACTGATGTTTTACTTACTGTTTTTTTTTTGAGGACATATAGACGCAAGATACAAATTAAAAGTCAATTCTTGTCAAAATAGTTTTATTACGGACACATTTTTTTAAATTTGTTCACGAAATAAATATGATTTCAAATTCTTTGGTTCTTGACTGTAATTGGTTCATAACAACGCCTTGTAGAATATAAATCTTATAAAAATATGTATAAATAAGTTTTAATTGGCGGTGTAGTATCTTTTCGCGGTCCCGTCCCAGAAATTGCAGGTCAGGGTCTGTTAAAATAGAAAAGAATATTAGTATTTTTAATTTATTTTCCTGCAACACTGTTTAATTATGATAATTAGGTTATGTCTTTGCTTCAAAATGCACATTACGAGTCATAGGTTAATATAAAGAAACTACTCTTGCCTATTTTCTTCCTGGATATTGATCATAAAACAATGTTTTTTTTATAAGATAATAATTGTCAACTAATTTTACGGCTCTCTTTTTGTGTTTTTTCGTGATACGGAGTTTTTAACGGATTTCGGAGGGTTGTTTCCTTTTCCTTACCTTTCCAGTCCATTCCTTCTTCCCTGTCGTCAATTCTTTCCATAAACCTTACCCCATAAAAGCGGGCAGCGCATTCGCAGAGGTACTACCTCTGAGTATGTTCATGGGCAGTGGTGAACGCTTACCATCAGGCGAACCACCAGCTCAGTTGCCCGCTATGACATTAACACTATAACCCTCAAAATATGCTCAAAGTTGCCCGTAAAGTCCGCTATCAACAGAGGCTTAGTTCAGTTTGATAACTATTAATAAAAAATGGGGGTACAGCATATATGGTATCCCTTTGATTCAGTTTGTAAATGTCCAATAGTATAGGAGAAAATAGATGAGAGTGTAAGCCAATATTTCGGCATGACGAAAGCATCTGTTCAAGCATGTGGGCATGGAGAGACTGCGATAGTTTTTATAAATACCTCATTTTCAAAAGTGTCTCAATAGATTGCGAGCATTGTACACTTTAAATATTTTTTTGAAAATATGAGATCGTTATTTGTTACATATTTTTTTTTATAAATACTTACGACTACTAGTTGTTCAGGCGAGTATTCCCTGATGATCGTAATAATTTTGTCATCGGCCTTTTGGACTTGGGTGAATTTATTACCATCTACAGTTACTGTGTTCTTGGTCTAAAAACAATAATTGTTCAATTAGGAAATAATTTTTATGCAATGGAAAATTTAATATTTGTTAATCCATTAATAATATTTGGAATTCAAAATGATACACAAATTTAATTTAATTACCTTTTTGAATTCGAGATAATAATATATACTTGAGAGTGATTTATTAATACAAAAAGTAATTCCATTACACCAATACAGATGTAGGTATATTATTTACACAAGGAATGTTATTTATCTGTCAAATTCCATTCAACCGCTTTTATTATCAGAGAAATAAACATCGGGATTAACAATAAGTACTTTTATTAAGAAATGAGCAATTGTTCAATTCATTTTGTACTCACAGTAATTTCATTTGTAAACGCTTCATCAAATTCGACACCGTTTTTGAATTTGATTTCAGTAGTTCTTTTTGAAGTAATGGTTGTAATAATATAATAATCGCCGTCTTTTTCGATCTTCTGGGAAGGTTTTGCGTTGATTAAGGCATCTGCTTTGTCTTGAGGAAGGTCTAAAGGAAGCAAATTAATTTTTTGAATTAATAACCAATAATGAAATTAAGCAAACTAAATAAAATATTACATACACTTACTCGAACTTAATTTTACGTAAATATGCTCGTTTTGTTTCTATGTTTTACATTACAATTTAAAAAACGACCAACAGAAAAAGAATACTATAAATAAAACATAATACTTACTCAAGCTATTGATGAAGCTATCGAAGTTTTCGTTCTTTTGTAATGTGTAGAGCTTTCCGAAGAACGACATTTTGTTAAAGAGCAAAGAATTGAACGTAAATAGTGCTAGAAGTACTAATGGATATTACCTAAGAACACAACAACGCCTCGTTCTTATATTAGCAGAACAATCCTATCATCGAAGATTTACTGATAAAGGTAGGTTTGAAGTTTAAACCCTTATCAGGTAAAAGTCAATTGCATCGCGAGGTTTCTTCAATTGTAGATATTATTATTTAATAAGCTGAATAAACAAAGGCAACTGTAAAACAAAGTTTAAAAAAAGATTAGGAACAATTGCTAGAAATTATATTTTGCTGAGAAGTCGGTCTGTGTGTGTGTGTTTGTGAATTATTTGAAACACTTATATTTAACAAAATGAAAAATACCTATTTTGTATATTGCATTTTGTATTTTATTTGAAATATGTATACTACAAATACTGTTGTATAATAGGTTTATGTTACATTTTCAAAATAATTTCAATAAAAAGTGCCAGTCGAATATCGTATTAAACTATTGTCAAATGTTTTTTGTAATGTGATTGTAGTGACTAGAGATTACTCTTATTTTATTTGATACTAGCTGCGCCCCGCAATTTCACCCGCGTAAGGCCGTTTCTCGTAGGAATATCGGGATTAAAAGTTGCCTATATGTTATTCCAGTTGTCCTACTGTATACGTACCAAATTTCATTGCAATCGGTTCAGTAGTATTTGCGTGAAAGAGCAACAAACTTACAAACTTTCGCATTTATAATATAAGTGGGATAGGATTGGCGATCCGCCCCGGCTTCGCCCGTGGTACATGTACGTACATGTAGTCTAAGGCACTCAAGGATCGCGTACCAACGAAATAACAGAATATTATCGGTCTAGTAGATGCTGAAGTTAGCGTATTCAAGACAAAAATATTCAGGTTCAATATAATAACTACGAGCTGTTGCCCGCAGCTCCACGTGGTAGAATTAAATTTTCATGAGAATGAAACGTTTTACTGCGGTGAAAAGAATACTATGTCACTTGAGAACATTCTTACTTATTCTAGACATAAAAATTAAACAGAAGTATCTCCGTTCCGTCGGGAATGTAAGTTAAGCGAATAGACATGCCATTTACATATAATTTAAATAAGGGAACTTGTACGCGCACCTTCGCCTGCTCAGTCATAGGAAAACGTGGGGTTTATATAAGTGGCCTAGCCTCCTTTCTTTTCCAAGACACTAAATCATCCTATTTGATAACTCTCTTGGGAAGTGAAAGAAACATACAAACCAACTCATTTATTCTATGATAAAGATTTTATTACGGTAATTTGCATTTGTTTGTTCTATAAATAATATCATCATATTAAATATTAAATTGTAGACAAAACTTTATTCACATTGGTTTGTTCCCAGGTCCGTTACATCCAGCGCCCATCCCACCCAGATACCCATTAGATTATCATTTCCCTTTATTGTCATTTAGTATTACATAGTATTATTTTATCTGTGGTGTTACATAGTATTAAGTTATCTGTGGTATTACGTAATGACACCTCTAAAAAACAACCATATTTTTATTAATCATTGGTTGTATTCATCGCATTCTAACATGACTCAGACCTAAAATTAGTAGAATAATGAGGTACCACACATTAAGTCATTTGTTGGAATTTGAAATTATGACCAAACAATACTGCAACATTTTTATTATATTCATGATAACGTTAATATTGTTTTATGATGGATACGATAATGCTTTGACTATGCTTAAATTTGTTTTGTTTCGTAACACGTAATATAACAATAAGTAATATAATACTAGGTTATTAATTAGTATTTGCCTATTTATTAATTAGTAATTCTAATCATATGTTCAGAAACATTTTGATCATTTATATATTTATTAAATAATATCTTATATAAGACGAATATGTTTTTTTTACAATTACCTTCCTTTTTTGAAAAACTATAATCTTATATCTTTAAACGAGCAATTCTTGTATATATATATAATTGTAATCTCGGAATCGGCTCCAACGATTTTCATGAAATTTGGATCTAGCTAGTAGAGCAAGAGCCCGTGAGGGCCAGACCTTAGTTAAAGTATAAAATCTAAAAGTTTCTCTGTGTATGCCCACTATAC
>NC_052103.1:3792411-3847510 GCF_012273895.1 Zerene cesonia
TATAGTGGGCATACACAGAGAAACTTTTAGATTTTATACTTTAACTAAGGTCTGGCCCTCACGGGCTCTTAGACCATAGGAATCTTTTTTAGAAAATGTCATATTCGTGTTTTTTTTAACAAATAGGAGGCGTTTGAGTAGTCTTAATTTATTATGACTCTTCCTGACATCTATTGGCGAATAATAATACTATAAATACGAAAGTTTGTGAGGATGGATGCATATGTATGTGTGTGTCTGTTACTTTTTCACGCAAAACCTACTGAACCGATTGCAATGAAATTTACTTCGTAGCTGGTAGCTGGACAACTGAAATAACACATAAGCACTTTTTATACCGATATTCCTACGGGATACGGACTTACGCGGTTTCAACCGCGGGTCACAGCTAGTTATAGTAAAGTGAAAAATGATTTAAGGACTTTGACCTCAGGTCAGCGAGTATTTAAGAGTTAAAATCTCGATTATATCAGTCATGCAAATTTAATAAGTTTAATGCCCCGGTGTATTCTCAACAAAATTACATGTATCAGGTAAATGTTAGGCGTATTTCGCCACAAGGCGCGATTTTTTGCTGGATTTATTAATCCCATTTCGAGCTTCCGTCAGGGCTTGTTTGCAAACACAATGCATAATATAAAAAAAAAACTCTTTTGTTATTTTTTATAATGAAAAACTTCGTTAGACGGATAGGACCACACATAAAAATAAAACTCAAATCTTATATCAAAATAGTTTTATTAAGAAAAAAGGGTATGTTTAATTTCTATCATAAATAAATATAATGTGTATTTCTCTTGTTCTTGATTGAGATCGGATCCTAATTACATTCAATTAGTCTTATTGATTGATGAATTAAGTGAGTTTTAATTGGCGACGTAGTACCTTTTCGCGATGCCGTCCCAGAAATTGGAAGTCACAGTCTGTTAAGAAAGAAGAAAACATTTATTTATTTTTTCCGTAGAAGTGGGTAATTAAGTTTAAGATAATAATATTCAATGTGTGTGTATAAAAATCGTCGCCTCTCTGGTTCAGTGGTTAATGTGTGAGCGTGGAGCCGAGGGTTCCTGGGTTGTATTTACAATACAACAACATAACAACAACACAAAAAAATGTTTCCATCTAATATGATACAGAATTCAGAATTATCATCATCATCATATCAGATCATCCATTTGACGATAAGGTAAATTTATAAGTGAAATTAATATAGGACTGATATATGTCTGGAAGGTAAAATATGTTAGTTATAATGAAAAGAAAATATGAAAAGTCAATATATACAGTGATCTCATTCATTCATAATTATTTACTTTCTTTCGGCTGTCTGTATAATGTTATGACAGTAATAGACTAGCTATTTTTTCATGTATAAGTTGTCCAATTAATAGTAATTACTGATAAAAGAACTTTATTAAGCGCCTAAATGTTTTATAGGAGCAAAATCTCACTTTTTTTTCATAAAAAGAGGACTTATGTATTTAATATATTATTTATATATATACTTACGACTACTAGCTGTTCGGGCGTGTATTCTCTGACGTATGTCACAGACTTGTCACCCAGCGATTGGACTTGAGTAAATTTGTTGCCATCTACAGTTATTGTGTTCTTGGTCTGAAATGATAATCATGTTAGGGTAATCTTATTAAAAAGGAACCTATATGTCCAGTTATTAATTGTACGAAGTTTCTTAGTAGATCACATCGTCCTAAATGTAGCCTCCTTTGTGGTCAATTGAAAAATAGATACTAAAAGATATTATAAAATATATATACTAATATTATAAAGGTGAAGAGTTTATTTGTTTGTTGATTGAACGCATTAATCTCAGGAACTACTGGTCTGGTTTGAAAAATTATTTCAGTGTTAGATAGCCCATTTATTGAAGAAGGCTATAGGCTATATGTATCAGGGGCGAAGCCAGGGCGGACCGCTAGTGCATAATAAAATAAAACTTGTTTATATAAATATTAGAAGTGCACAATAAACGAGAAATATAAATAATAGTTATATTCATTCAATATATAATGTTTTATCAATATAGATTTGCATCAAATGATATTCTAACCCATTATAATCAAATATTTAAATTAAAATAAGATACTATTATTAAGGATAAAACAATCGCTTGTTAGAAGTGTACTTACAGTAATTTCTGGTGAAAACACCTCGTCAAATTCAACACCATCCTTGAATTTGATTTCAGTAGTTCCCCTTCTGGAGTTGGTCGTAATAATGTAATAGTCTCCATCTTTTTCAATTTTTTGGGAAGGTTTTGAGTTGATGAAGCCTTCTGATTGCTCTTGAGGGAGATCTGAAAAAAATTGATAATATTATTCATAATACTTTGCAAGTAATTCAACCGCATAAAAGGAATTATACAATAAAAGTATATGCATTTACCCGCACATAATTTAAAATTACAACGAAAATATGTATTAGTATCTATTTAAGTGTAACGTTACGTTACGGTGAGTTACATTAATAGTTTATTATTTTATGGTCACCAGCAATAAGATAATAAAAAGAAAAAAAATGGTTGAATGTAAAGTCGGTTTTACGGGCGAAGATTTTACGTGACAACGTCTTTTTCTCTTAATATTTATTGATATGAATATTATTAAATTGCACAATAGGAACAAGGAATTGAATGAAAATAAGAATTGCACAAATTTTAACTAGAGAAAATATATTTTGTTTACTAAAAAGACAGAGACAGAGACACAAGCACGCGCCGATGCAATGCGCCTAATTCTCTAGTGCTGCGCCCGCGGCGGAACGATGATAGTTCGGTGACTCATCGTAACGTTACCGGGCGTTACACTTTTTCATGAGTGCCTCCGAGCCGCAACCTAATTTAAGACGTTGTCACGTCAAAAGAAAAAAACAAAATTGCTATTGAAACAATACTTACTCAAGCTTTTAATAAATTCCTCGAAGTTTTCATTTCTTTCCAAAGTATAGAGCTTTCCGAAGAACGCCATTTTGATTAATAAGGAGCAAAAGGTTGATCGTTAGGGTACCAATGGATATAACTGAACCTTAAACGATAGCGGCACGGTCTTATATTAGAACATTTACTGATAAAGGATAGTACAGTATTAAGTTATCTGTGATAAAAGTACGTTTGAAGTTCAAAATTGTTATCGAATAAAAACTTATTGCATTGGGATGTCTCTTCGGTTTTCCAATTAAATTCAACAAAGGCACTAAAGATACTAGAAAATCCTACACCTCATGCTGAGTTGGCAACAATTTTTATCAAAATTTTCAAAATATACCTACTACTATGTTTACGTTTTGTACCTTTTTCATTTTTTTATTTTTGTGTATTTATTGCATTTACACGTATTATCAGTAGGAGGGCAGTACAGTATTGGGTACATTGTTGCAAAGTGTTTTGGGGGCCCACGGCAAACGCATCGATTTTTACATACTTATATTATCTTCACTTGAACGTTTATGTTTGTATTTTTGTTTCCGACTTGGGGGCGATTTTGACTCACTTTAAACGGCCAGATTTAATTTAATCTTTGTAGATTCATTGAATGCACTAATTTAATAATGTTATTCCATTTGCTAAATAATTTTTTTATTAATTTACATGAAATATGAAATTTATTTTCATCTACAGTCGATAAGGCAGGAATTTTTACTTTCCAATCATTATCTTTAGCTTTTATTAATCTTATATTATCTTTTATAAATAAACAAAACCAAAAAGTAGTAAACAAATAATAGTAAAAGATCAAAATAAAATAAATAATAATTTATATAGACGGAAAACCACGCTTTTTGCATTGTGCATGGTGTCAATAGTTATAAATATTTTATTGAAAGATATGAGTACAGTGGTTATCATTTTTAATACATTATCAAAACAACACAGATTTTTAATTTTTAGTTTTATAGCATAGAAATGCTTTATAAATGAGAAATTCTGAAAGAATAGAAATATAATAGGGGTAGGGATCACGGGTGGCCGAGAGGCTAAGCGCTGCTACGGTTTGGCAAAAAACGCGGGTTCGAATCCCGCCTCGTGATCAAATTTTGTCTATACTTTCAAAATTTCCCAACATATATTTTATTTACACTATTCATGTTATGTATATTGAAATTGTTTGTTTAGAATAGTGGTACTATTCTTAACAAACATTCGTCATATCGACATATTTCAAACATACAAAAAAATATTTTACTGATACGGCAGAAGCTACGCCCCTGTGAGTAGATAAAAACAGCTACCACACGTCAAGTTTCGTTTTTTTATGATTGTAGGTTATCGTGTAGTGGAATTTGTACCACAAATCCAACTGAAACACAATACTTACTCCAAATCGTAATCTTTAGTGGATTATTTTATACTAATTTCCCTCCCGTTGGTTTTCCTTCGTAGTTAAAGGAAAAAATAGGCTGTCCGAAATTTTCACTATATTTTTCCTGTTTCCGTGGGATTCCCATGATAGAAAATATTCTGTGTCCTTTCTCGGGCCTCCAATACCTGTACCAAATTCCTTCCATAGCGGACAGACAGTTACGTTAGCTAAGAATTCATTACAGATGGGGATGCTGACTTTTATGTTTACAGATTGGGATATTATACAGCTCATACTTATACGTCGTTTCATAGACATTCTTATGTGCTATTTTATGCAAACCACCAAATTTTAGTATACGACTTTAAGAAATAAAATAAAAAACCTGATAAGTACAACTGGGCGGGAAAATTTAAAAAAGTTAGTAAAGTTGCTTCAGAAATTATTTTCAACTTGCTGCGCCCCGCGGTTTCACTCGCGTGAGTCCGTATCCCATAGGAATATAGGGATAAAAATTTGCCTTTATGTTATTCCAGCTGTCTATGTACCAATTTTCATTGCAATTGGTTAAGTGGTTTTTGCGTGAAAGAGTAACAAACACACATACATCCTTACAAACTTCCGCATTTATAATGCCGTATGCATTTGTAAGGTAGGTAGGTAGGTAATTCGTATTGCATGCATACGTCATGAGGAATTACCTGGTCACGGAAGGAAGTCTTCATATCCGTTTTATTTAAATCGGATTATAATTTATTTAAAATACATGTGTCTTTTAAATAAATTAAAGAACGAATATAATTAGTAAATAGATAGATTGTAAGTATACAGAAATAATATAAAAATAAAAACTCCAGTTTAATCAAAATAGTTTTATTTTAAAAACGTGTAGGTATTATTATTTTCTATCCTACATAAATATATTTAGCATTTCTCTTGTTCTTGATTGAGATCGGATCCTGATAATGTGATGTTCAACATTCTAATAAATAATAATTGTAAGTCACCACCTTTATTAATAAATAAATAAGTTTTACTTAGCGACGTAGTATCTTTTCGCGGTGCCGTCCCAGAAATTGGAGGTAAGTGTCTGTTGAGAAAAAAAGAAACATGAGATTTTTTGGATTTATTTACCTGTAGGAATGCCTAATTATTAGTTTTTAGAATATATTCGACTTTATATCTATAATTATGCTTGACGAAAATCTGTTTATCGCCTTTGAACAGTCAGAGTCAGCACAAATTTTAATGGAAATACACGAGGGGCATTTGCTTTCTTTAAAGAAAGAGAAGTTCTGAGATAACAACCCCAAAATATACAGTCGAATGGGAACCTCCTCTTTTTGTTGAAGTTGGTTTAAAATGCTTACAATGCATAATTTTTTTCGTAGTGCTTGTAAAATTACAATATAATTTTACTTTATATTGTGAAAGGCACGTATGTAAATGGCTTGGGTAAGCTATGCTATGCTAAGCTATAAGAAGAAAGCATAAAGGTCTAAGTATCTCACGAAATAATTACTTTCTATTAGCTGTCTATACAATATTATATATTAATACAGTAATATTACGACTTGAGAATTGTAATAATATGAATACAATTTCTTACAGCTACGGAAAACTGTTCATAAGCGCTTGAAACAATAAAAACACATATTTTTAGTTGGAATGATAAAATTTGACTTTTTTAGCAAAAAAAAATCACTTGCTTATTTAAATATATTGTTTATATGTATACTCACGATTACTAGCTGTTCGGGCGTGTATTCTCTGACGTATGTCACAGACTTGTCACCCAGCGTTTGGACTTGAGTGAATTTATTGCCGTCTACAGTTACTGTGGTCTTGGTCTGAAATAATAATTATTATGTTATAGTAACGACTCTTATTGGAAAGGGAAATACTTATAAATCCAGTTATAAGATGAACGAAATTCAGAATTATTTAGATATAAAATAACCAAAGGCGCATACATAAGAACTTTTTTTTATCTAAATGCATTAGAATGCATTTTTTTTATATTTGGGTAAAAGTAGGTACAATAGGGTTCCGAGGGGGTCGCGGATGAATTTTAACCAGCTCCCGTGGCCCCCTCACTCAAGTGGCTCGACGGAACACAGTGGGGTTTTGGTCGGTAAGAATCCGACATAACCCACGGCTCCATCCCCGGGGGCCGTGGGTATCTAAGCAAGATTTCCCCACTATAAAAAAATTAAAAAAAAAATGTACAATAGGGTTACAGATAATTAGAATTTTGAAAATTAAGTAATTACCTGAGGGTGATGATATTAATTCAATTCTATCCGTTTTATTTCAATACTAGCGTACTATTCGCGCCTTCGTTCGTGGACTACAAAATTCTGTACTTGATGCATTTTCGCTGTTTAACATTTTTTACGACTTTAGAGGCATATATCTCGTATTAATTTTAGCAAAGGAACCTACTTAGAAATTTTTTATTTTATCTTTAATACCTTTCGAATTACACTTTATTTAATGATATATTCCTGAATTTATCTTGTGCATCATATATAAGTTACATCCGATATTGATCTAAGATCTTATAAACGTATGTCGAAATCTGTTCAGTGATTTTTACGTGATACATACAAGCAGACTAATAAACAAACAAAATTACTATCCATTGTTTAGGAGTTCATAACACACACTATTGCTAAGCAATTATTTATGTGTTTTCTTAATTTGATGTATTGAAATAGTCTTGCAACTGTTTTGTTATAATATATACGTAGATATAGATAGCGTATGTGGATGTATACATTTTATCAAATCACGTCCAAAGCCATTTATTATTATCTATAAATTTAATCTAATAGTAATAAATAATATTTGAGTGGCTGCTTTTAATATTTAAATAACCGATTTTTACTAAATTCATATATATGGATGTTATTACGAGGGACCAAAAAACATTTTTTATTTATTTCTCACAGTCTTTTTGCTCCGGCTAATGTTTGAAACGGCTCTCCCGATTTTCACATGACTTTCATTGGTAGATAACTTTTTATTCTAATAGGGTGCCTGGGATTTAAAGGGAAAGGTTATAAACCCGCGTGTAACCGTGGAATACAGCTAGATAGTACTGTTATTATTAATAAAACAATTGTATATGTAATATTTACTCACAGTAATTTCTGGTGTCAAAACTTCGTCGAATTCAACACCAGGTTTGAATTTGATTTCGCTAACCCCCATTATAGAGTTGGTAGTAATAATGTAATAGTCTCCATCTTTTTCGATTTTTTGGGAAGGTTTTGAGTTCACGTAGGCTTCTGCTCGGTCTTGAGGGATGTCTGGATGAAAAATTGATTATTTTTAATTTTAATTGTTTACGAGGAATAAATCTGCAGTGAAATAATGAGCAATAAACACATTTACTCGCACATTTCAGGCCAATCTATTTACGTATGTATGTATGTGTTAATAAATTCGATCAACATCAATAAGAGAATATAAAACAAAAAATAAGATTTCATTTAAAACAATACTTACTCAGGCTTTTGATGAAGCTATCGAAGTTTTCGTTCTTTTCTAATGTGTAGAGCTTTCCGTAGAACGCCATTTTGGTATTATAAAGTAGCAAAGAATAGATCGTAAAGGTGCGTATTGGATATAACTGAACAACAGAATAACGCCACGTTCTTATATTAGCGAGTATAGACCGATCATCAAGCAATTACTGATAAAGGTTTGTTTGAATTTCAATATTCTTATCTAATGAAATTAATATTCAAAAATAATGAAATGAAAATTCCAATTATAAGATTTTTCTTTTAATTATTCTATTCATACAACCAAGTTAACTTTTGCTACTAGAAAATCGTGTAAGTAGGTAGCTTTGTCAATATTCTCATAGTTCACTGCAGGTATCTGTTAATATAACGGAAGTCAATATTATTCATTAATATTTTTTCTTTCAAAACGAATAAGAAGGATATCCTTCCAATATAAAATAATGCCATACCTTTAAAAAATACTCTCATACGCGGTTTATTTTAAATTTATGATGATAGATTTTTATTCTTTATGTCGTAGGGAGCAATTAAGCTATTGGTTCGCCTGATGGTAAGCGATCACCACCGCCCATGAACATTCGCAGAGGTGGCGACTCTGTAGACTCTGTAGCGCTGCCCGCTTTTAAAGGGTAATATAAGGGAAGTTTAATTTTAGTTTTATAGCATTGAAATGCTTTATAAATGAGAAATTTTGAAAGAATAGAAAAAAATTGATCACGAGGCGGGATCGAACCCGCGCTTTTTGCCCAACCGTAGCAAACCGCCTCGTCATCAAATTTTTTATATTCTTTCAAAATTTCTCAAAATAAGGAAAGGTTTGACGACTGGAATGTAGGTATAGACCGGCAATTGTGAGGAAATGGAAACGGGCCACCGGCTCCCTCACATCCTGTACGAAACACAGTACTATTTCACGCCCGTTCTCTATGAACTTGTGGTACTTCTGTGCTGATGACCCAAATCGTTTCGAAGCGTGTTCGATTCCCACATTAAAATAGATAGATCAATACGTTAATACCAAGAACATAGTAACTACAATAAAACAACAATAACCAGAAACAAAATCATGTGAATAACAAAAATAAATATTGGGTACTGTATTCTTAGAAAAGGTCTTGCCTTAGTATGTGCTGTGGGACATCAACGAGAGAGACTGTAATCATCATCATCATGATCATCATCTGCCTATATATCTTCCCACGGCAGGGACAAGGGCCTCCTATAAAGATTCAGGCCTAAGTCCACCACGTCACATGTGGTCGAACTTTTGATTCTTCGACGTGCCGTTTTCCCTGCGATATTTTCCTTCACCGTTTCGTGCATGTAAATGATGTGTTCGTGGTATGTAAATGATGTACAGATAAATAAAAAAATTATCATAATCGGTTCACCCAGTCGGAAGTTCCGAGGTAACAAAAATTAAAAATACTGCTTTTTTCACCTACTTTTTTTGAAGTCGGTTGATAAATAAATCAATTATGTTTATAAGTAATGCTTTCTCACAGATACTTAATTTTATATCATATCTTATCCCATCATCATCTCAATCCTCCTATATAATTTAAACATTAAAAAAAATTGGATTTTTAATCATTACCTTAATATTCTATACATTAATACTGGTTGGCTGTACTTTTAATAAGATTAAGATAAACCTAAACTGCAACTGAGCGTGACGTTGATATTTCAAACAACAAATCAAAAACGAGAATTTTATACAATTTATTTCCTTAAAATAGAAGTGCATAAACCGCAAATTTAAACGCACCCTTATGACAAGATAAATAACAACAGGATATTTGATTTATTACATTCAATTGCTAAAGTACTCTGCATATGTAACAAAAGGACAGCTGACACACTAAACTGTATTCAGTTATGGCATCGACTTATAAGTAGTTATGGGGCCGGCGAAGTTAGGTCGCAACTTTAGTTCGAAGCAAGCACTAATACCATACGAAATATTGCTATCTCTACTACTATTCGAGTATACCAGTTGACCGCTACCTTGGTGCAGTGGTTAACGCGTGAGCGTAGAACCGAGAAGTCCTGTGTTCGAGTCTCTAAGGACTCATAAAAATATATCGGTTTGGCAGGACATAGAAGGCTGATCACCTTCATTTCCATAAAGAAAATCGATCAGTGAAACAGACGTTTATCATCTGACATAGGTCAGGGGTGGGGTGGGGTATGAGCCCCAATAGGGGACACCGGACTTAATTTTTTAACGGACGGTTTTTTAAAAGGAGCAGGTTCTATGTTCGTCTGTTTGTTTATTCTTTTATTATTACACGTGATGCGGGCATCTCTGTGAATGCGTCTGGTTTATAATTTAATTCATAACGAAGTATGAAACATATCATTGTATTAAATATAATAATTATTTTCCTTACATTTTGGGTGATCGTTAGTAAATGCACAGACGTGTAATGCATTTTGGAATGTGCAATACTTGCTTCTGAAGATATTAGGGTGTTGTTTCGTGACCTAGGCTTTTTAGGTATAACCTAAATAAATATAATTATTTATGATATGCCCATCCCATGCCCATCATAATTTCTTTTTTAGCGTAGTGTAATAAAAAAATAAGTAACATTTAGTTTGGTCTATACTACGTATTATTTAAAACTAGCATTCCGCCCGCAGCTTGTTCGCGTAGTTGCCGGAAAGATAGACCCGGAGTGTTACTGGCAGTTTCCGTTCCCGTTCTATTTCCAGCAGAAAAACTATCCTATGTCCTTTCACGGGTGTCAAACTATATCTATACCAAATTTCAACATCGATTATGTTTAGCATATTTACCAATTAAATATTTTATTACTAATAATAAATGAATAATAAGCGATTTTAATAGCATGGGCGTACAATGGTCACATACACCGTAGTAACTTTTTAGTATATTAATCTGTGATATCGGCGCATGATATAGCATAATCATTCTTCAATATATGTTGTTATATTGTAAAAACTGTTATATAATAATCTTCTTGCGAGATTGCAAAATGTCAAAAATATGTTATCCGTAACATTTGCTTGCATTATTCAGTTAAAATCATTATTAATTTCGTTAGACCAATAGATGTGAAACCGTTAAATTGTAAAATTTGCATTCGATATGATAGATTATAATCTCCGGCTTTTAAAATCTTACTGCGACATGTTTAAAGACTGATTACGCTAAATCATTACATCATCATCATCATCATCAGCCCATACATTTTCCCACTGCTGGGACACAGGCATCCTATGAGGCCATAATCCTCAACCCTGGCCAAGTGCGGGTTGGCAGATGTCACATGTCGTCGAACTTTTGATTCTTGGAGATGCTGGTTTCCTCACCATGTTTTCCTTCACCGTTTTAAGCAGTGGTGATGTTATCCACATCTGCAGATAAATTGAAAAATCAATTTATTTCCTGCACGCTCGCCCGGTCTCGAACCCCTACTTATCGATTTTGAAGTCCGAGGTTCTCACCACTGAGCTACTACTGCTTTTTAGCCGATATTACAGATTACTAAATATTCTAAATATATACTCGGATATGGTAATCCAACACATTATTGAAATCGGTTGTGCCTAATTATGTTATACTAGTATTTAATATTTTATAAACAAAATATTGAAACATATATGCATTTTCAATATTTTGTTTTTTAATGTAATATAAGCAAAACTTTTTCCATATGGGACAACATAAACAATCGACATACGATAGTAATGGTTGTATATTCCGGCGCACAGTCGCCACCCAAACTAAGAACTGCAAATAAATGAAGGCCTCAAATAAATATCCTAAATTTTCAATCTTATAATATAAAATATTCTACATTCAATAGTTGACAACGTTTAATTTTAATAATGTTTCGTATTGGTTGTGATGGTTCTTAATCATCTCAATAGATGGCGTGGGGTGCCCCTTAGGCACATGAAACCGAAAGAGTAGAAAAAATTCGATTACTGTGGCAGGATCACGGGTGGCCGAGAGGCTAGGCGTTGCTACGGTTAGGCAAGATACGCAGGTTCGAATCCTGCCTCGTGATCAAATTTTTTCTATTCTTTCAAAATTTCTCATTTCTAAAGCATTTCAATGCTATAAAACTAAAAATTAAACGTTTAATTTTGTATAAGACCATGAAAGAAAAATATTTTATTTTCTATTAGAACCACGAAATTCAATTTTTAAAATTTCTTTTTATCTCATATATGACGACAAAAAAAAATAAAACACAAATTTAAGTGTTGTCGTCATACATACGCTAGAATAAAGATATGCCTTTGCAATTTTACGAGATACAACAAAAGTTCTAACACTATCTCATTTACCGTAATATCAGTGCTTACAGTGTTTTTAAACGTAATTTTGTGTTTAGTCCAAACTAGCGCAAGAGAAATGTATTCCTCTCTATAAATGACATTGACATTAATTTGGCGCTCACGGCATTTGAGAATTAGCTGATTTTTAAACTCAAAAGGATGAAAGAAAACCTCAATATTTTGAAAAAGCAAAAAATTTTTTGATTTTTGTCTTAAATTCCGACAATCATGAGAAATGAAAAGCATATTTAGGCCTTCCGGATAGTCTTACAGGAAAAATTTCCTTCTACTGCTTTTTTACATTTAAAGGTAACATACGCAACATAAAAATGATATGACTCATTAAACTTTAATCACTAGTTGATGAGGTGTCGTGTTATCAAATAATCATATCAGTGTCATGTAATTTTATTTTAAAAATTTCACGTCATGCTACGCTCTGCAATATTTCATAAGTTTGGAAAGTAATAGATATTTCATAAAAAAAATCTATTACAATCTATGGCACCGTTTTTTTTCCAAATAGGATCTCAATACAAATACGGAAAACTTAAAAAACGAGGTTTTATATTTATTCAATTAATTTTAATAAAATTGTACGGCGTATTACAAAGTACTGGCAGTAAATTAAAGTTCTAAATGTGAAAAGTTTCGTTATTTAAAATATAGTATTTGATTTGTCTATAGATATTGTGTTATAATAAGGTTGTCCATTGGTATTTTAAATTTAAACGATCTTTGCATTTCTCAGAGAACATAATTTTATTTGTTGGATGTGTTCCATACATATCCAACAAATAAAAATAGATTAGAATGTCAGTAATAGTTTAACTTCAAATTAAATTAATGTGGGATCGCCGCGCTTAAAGATATATAAATGTTGTATTTTTCAATAAATCAGATACCTACTAGCGTTCCGCCGAGAATTAATTATTATTATTATTTTTAATTTAAAATTTGTAAATGATATTGTAATAAGAACAGAATAATAAGAACAAGAACCTAGTTATTGCCTGCAATGTAAGCATTTAATATTTGTCGTATTCATATTTGAAACCTGCATACAAATAAAGGTCACCGGCTTACATGCGAGTAAGTACCATTCCAAATTTAAAATATAACCAGAAGATCACACGTTTTGGTAAAGTCGGTTGAAAAACTATCTGATATCAAATGCCATTCTAAGTCGCTTCGCGCATTCTAAATTTACAATCGTAAACGAATGGATTTTTACGTTTAGAAACAATTATATATAACATTAAATATATATAATCTTATTTTATTTTTTTATGCGTTCTGTAATCGTTATCACTGCAGTAGCTACCCACCCATAATTAATCAAAACTGAAGAGTTTTATCACCAACCTTATTTTGATTACTACATTTTTAACTTTTCGATTAGTTAATACGGATTAGATAAGTATGTTATTTTATATCTAACTAAAACATATTTTATCAGATAATTGCGAATTTCCATCGATCCATCCAGAATTTATTTTTTATAATTCATTAGTTATTATTACGTGAGCTAAACAATATTAGTATAGTTTAAATGACTTTAAAATTTCAAGTAGGTAATGTCTCTTTTGACCCTTTTTTAATATTGGGATTAAATATTTATTGATAGTATACATGATAAATCATAATCAGCAAATGTGATTCCGCACGATATGTTTATTATTGTTAAGTTCTTATATAAGATATATAAGGAAAAAATTATTTCTTCTCTAATAGTGACATATTTACTGACTAATATTTAGAAGAAATGAGGTTAATTAGAATAGTCTGCAACTGACTTCAAATAAGGAAGAGGTTCTCTGAAGTAACAGCTCTCAAAATTAAATGCCTGTTTTTTGGGATGATGAAATAAAAAAATAATTCATTATCAAGATATGCTTTTGCAATAAACTTAATCATAGCATTTTTTTATATAATAGCAATATTAATTAATTTTTTACTTAATTGTAACTTATGTTAAAAATACGTCTTTATTTTATAATAAGGTGGAATCCATCCATCCATCTTAAGACACAAACAAAATCATTAAAACAAAAAAAACTACGCCTACATATAAGGAGTGATCTCTTAGTGCCTTTTTCAACGCTTTTATTAATTGTTTGGAGTCTCTACGTCTAATAAGCTGCTCTAGGCTTGCGCTTGGCCTGCCGGGCTACCGTCGAGGGGTCGCGGACGAATTCCAACGAGCACCCGTGGTCCCTTCCTTTAAGCGGTTCGACGGAACACAGTCATACACATAGTCGGTAGGAATTCGACATAACCCACGCCCTCCTCCCGAGGGCAGTGGGTATCTATGTAAGATTACCCCACTATAAAAATATGGTCTCTCCGACGTATGTTAGCTCTATAAGAATGGGACCTTTAGCATTGTACTGCAGAGACAGTTGATTGCACAATACCAACATTTTGTGTGAATGCCGTGGGTTCAATGCCATGACAAATTCCCAATCAACAATCAAATAAAAATAATATAATACGTTTTTTATATCTTTGCATCGATCCCTAAATTTGCCTTTAATCAAAACCTTGATTAATTATATCTATAACCGATTGCAATAATTGAATTGTTATCAAACAAAAGATAATATTATTATATCATGGTTCTATAATATAGAACGTTATAGAAAGAATGACAAGGGTTACGCAACATTTAAGTGTGAACTCTAAAAATCTCTTCTTAATGTTATAAATGCAAAAGTAACTCTGTCTGTCTGTCTGTCACTTCGTCAAGCCTAAACCATTGCACATATTTGGTTGCAAAATTGTTCCAAGATGGCTTGAAATCTCGGAAAGGACATAGTTTAGGTGTTTCCTGAAAATCCCAAGGGAACGCGAACTAGGCGGATTTTCTTTTGCCTACACGGGCGAAGCCGCGGACGGATACAATATTTTCTTAAGTTACGTATAAATAAATTCCAGATAGATGGATTGATATAATGGACAAGAACCATTATAAGCTTAAAAGTTTCTAAAGTAACATGACACCTAGTTAAGACAACAAAATGTGATAATTCAGATCATAGCAACAGCATTACAATTTGTAAGTTTAGAACTCTATAAATAAATAAACGTGACATGCCTTTCTGTGGACATTAATCCCAACTAATATTATAAATGCGAAAGTAACTCTGTCTGTCTGTTATGCTTTCACGCCTAAACCACTGAACCAATTTGGATGAAATTTGGTACGAAGATAGAACTAAGGACATAGGATACTTTTTATCGCGAATAATAGTAGGAGGGGTTGAAATAGGGGACGAAAGTTTGTATGGCAGTTCCTTATTGTCAAAAATAAATTCATCAACATTCTTTAACGCCTAAACACCTCAGGTAAGACCTTGGTAAAGACTACTTCCTTACCATGTCGCGCGATAGAATCGAATTCCACTCGGGCGAAGCCGCGGTCAGAAAGCTAGTATATTATATTGAAACAGAACCAAAATAATGATAAAAATTTGTTAAGAATGCCTGTGGAGTAAAGATACAATGAATAGTTCTCAATTTTAGTTTGAGATTATAGGGTTTTAAGTACCCGTATTATTATATACTACTCTTTAGTTTTACGTATAAAATGTTTTGAGGTCGCGTACCTGAATAAAAAACTCAAAAACTCAAACATTACCTGAGTGCGTCAGAAAATTTATTATCTTTAATGTGATATGTTTTTAAGTAAGTTTATTTAATCCTGTTCGAAAACTCAGAGCAAAAATCTATTTTGTGTATTTGCAAATTAAAAGGCACCATAAAAATTGATGCAATAAAAATATGGTTACATATTCATTTTCACGTTCGTTTATAACATTCTAGCTACGCCCCGCGATTTCATTCGCGTAAGTCTATTTCCCGTAAGAATATCGGGATAAAAAGTTGCCTGTGTGTTATTCCAGTTGTCCAGATACGTACCAAATTTCATTGCAATCGTTTCGGTAGTTTTTGTGTGAAAGACTAACAAACATACACACATACTTTCAAACTTTCACATTTATAATTAATATTATCCTACTAATGTAGGAGTAGGATTAGTAGGATAATTAACCCACTGGCTAGTATACGTAGTAAAACATATTATGAGTATTTCATACAAACTACTATGACGCTACTACTTCTATGACGCTTTCGGTACAACAAACCATATAATCAGTAAATTGTAATTTGTTGCGAAAATTTCCGACTGAAAACGTACACATAAATTAGTTTACTATACTATACAGGAACTACTAAGAAGTTTTAAAATCGTCATAACCATTATAAATATTAATTGTTAAAAAATAATAGTTAACCTCTGACATGGTTAAATACATATGAATGGCAATCATCGTCAAACAGGTATTAAAAATACGCATGAGTAAATAATAATGCATTTATTCATATTAATTTGCATACAAAAATAGCCAAACAACTTAGCTGTACATTTCTTATTCAACACCGCCACTAATTCATTCCTTATTGAACGTGTCATCGATGAAAATGGCTGTTTATTTTAAATGTTTGATTATTACATGAACTAGTGGTCCGCTAGGTTTCGACCGTGGTACATGTATAACCTATAACACTCAGGGTTTACGTACGTATCAAACCGTGAAAGAATTTCTGAGATTAGCGCATTTAAACAAAAAAAAACTTGAGAGGTGTCAAGGGACACCCGGATAGAACGAAGTTCCTTTCGATTAATTAATTAGTGAAGGAATTGTAATAAAATTTAATTTTTTCAAAAATAATCGTCGCGACACCACACTGTTCAATGCGAAATAGAAATGAAAATATCTGGCTTGCTTTCTATAAGAGAGAGAGAGACAGACAGAGAAAAATGCGACGCCACACAGCTTACAATAGCTTACTATAGCAAAAAGTGTCGTGACAACTTTTCGTAAGAATTTTTTCCGTCTAGCCCCCTTTCACAACGCGCGATAAGGTACTTCGTTCCAAAACCATACTCTTCAGCTTTATGTTATTAGAATATAGAAGACAGAAATAACTAAATGTCACTAATGTATAAAATTTAAACTACTGCTACTTGTAACGATGACTTCGGCCATTCAAGGCTTCAAGTCATTTCGATCGGAATGAAAACGAGTAAATGTTGACATATTGTTATACTTTTATCCGGAAACTGTTCAACCACAGCCAAATAAATACGAAATCTGTGGGCTGAGGAAGAGAGAAAAACTTTCCGACATCTTTGTTTGCGTTCTGTTTAATCTTATTGATTTTTTCTATATTCTTGTTGTTTATACAGTATATTAACATCATTCGTATAATATGTTAGATATATAATTTCTATATATAAAACATTCAAATAGCATTAGGTTCATAACAACTATAAATCACGAGAAACATTATTTTCTTTCTAGTTTTTTGCGATTTGCATTCGAATATAATATGCAAGAATATCGCATTAATGAAATGTTTTTTGCATAAAAAATAATCTAAACTTCCTGAATCTTTATGTCGACGTAATGCTACGTATAAATGTGAAATACGAGTGTTAAATTCTTGCATTTAAAAACATACATTTTTACTGAGCTATAAAGTTCATAATTGATTGGCAATTACATTTATAATGTTGCTCTATAATAAAAGATGGCAAAACAAGTTTTCTACAAGGATCGCACACTTATATATGAAATACTGATACTACTTAGTATATATCTTAAACATAAATCAAGACAACATCGCATCACGTTTTCCATTTTATTTTACTATCGACGACTTGATCCCATTGACGCAACCTTTAGCATACATATACAGTAAGGTAAAATCACGTACTTTTTTATTTATGCAAGACATTATGTTATCTGTGGTAATATTAACTTCCTGACTTCGTTTGCGTTATTGAACAAATTAGCGTACTGGCTATATGCACTATAATCTGCCGCTTTGCAAATTTCATCCCGATCCGTTACTCCGATTTGAGGTGATTAAGTGATGTTTGATAAAATATCCATCCAAATTTTTGCATAAACATTATAAGTGAAATCAAGACGATAACGAAGAATACGAAAGTCCTAAGATTTTGCTAAATTTTAAATATAGTGATTTGTATCTAGGTTAATTTAAAGATTAATGAAAAGAAATCATAACTTCATTCTAGATTTGCTATCCATGATCACAGTCGTATTTAAGTTGTTTTAGATACCTAATAATAATAGACTATTCTTGTACTTCGTAGACTCTTATACACGTGCCGTCCCAGCCTTCTGCTGTGGTTATCTGCAAAAATCATTTACATTTTAAATAAAAATCTTAATTTTCCTCTTACAACACACAAGTTTCTACGAAATAATGATTATGCATTGAATTATTTAAATGCAGAATGAATGTTTACACTTCATTCTGTTTATAAAATAATTATACAATTCAGAAGCACCAGGAAGCGTTTGGATAATTTATTTTTAATATCTATCTATCTTATCTATTGCTATCGCCACTTTAGTTTTTTATATACTATAGAAAAGATTGGTCAAGTGCGAGGGGAAACACGACATAAGCAACTGCCAAAAAAATTGGTCACCCATCCAATTTAAGACCGAGCCAACCGTTCCTTAACCTCGATTTATTATAACCAATGACGACGAGAAAACAACATCATCTCTAAAAATTTGAATGCAAAAATGTCGAACTATCACGGTTCATAAGACAGCCTGATAAAAAGTGGGACCGACAGACAGGCGAACGGACAGACAAACGAAATGCGAAGTCTTATAGTCCTGTTTTAGCTATTGGGTACGGAACCCTAAAAATGTATATTATAATATATATTCCAACCACCAAATTTTAACACAATTATAATATATTTTTTTCTTCTTGCAATATAATTTACTACAAAAAAGGAGTCGATATAAAAGTAAATTAGAGTAAATGTTATAATTTGGCTCGATGCTTAAGACTTGTTTTTATTATGATTCATTAAGTTTACTACAGCCGGAGGCCTATTTCCTTTTCCTCACCCTTCCCAGTCCATTCCTTCTTTCCTGTCATGAATCCGTTCCTTTTCCCTTACCCACTAAAAGCGGGCAGCGCATTCGTAGAGGCACTACCTTTGCGAATGTTCATGGGCGGTGGTGATCGTTTTCCATCAGGCGAACCACCAGCTCAGTTGCCCGCTATGACATAAAAAAAAAAAAAAAAAAACTACATTTAAAAGACGCTATTTATGTTCTGCTGACTGCGACTTATTACTTTAAGGTTAATTACCATTAAAAAACTTTTAAAAGAGAGCAAAAGAAAGATATTCATTTAAACATTTTACTTACTACTGTTAATTTGGTATCAGTGAATTCTCTGACATGTTTCGATCGTTTTCCATTGTCGTCTTGTGTTTGTATTAGTTTGTTGCCTTCTAAAGTGACGCGGGATTTTACCTGAAAAAAAATTTTAACAGATAAATTTGTACACTCTCCTTTATTGTTGGAACATAAAAAAATAAATTTATAATATGTATTTGGTACTAAAAACCTTGTCAGGTTAGCAAATAGTAGTTAGTTATAAGTTTTAAAATTGAAACAATATTACCAACTTATAAAACTGTTAGTAAAAGTGGTTTTACATTACTTATTTTTAATGTGGGCTAAATTCAATATAACCGCTTGTTAATTTTACTGATTACTGGCGAATAAAACCAAAGGACAAAAGGGGAACCCATAACTAAGTCTCCGCTTTACGTCTATCTATCTGTCCATCCGTCTCTCATCAGAGATTTGTTTATATTTTCTGAATTAATAAATTGACGCTTCCTGCTGCATCCTTTCGTCCGATAGGGCCAGGTCTAAACTCTTGCCCATAATCTAGCATACTTTAGTATAAGATTGAGATCTATGTCACGCTGACCATTAGCGAATTGGCAATTGCTCTACGTCGTCATTAAAGTAATGAATAATGAAACAATATGAGTTTAGTTACATGCACTCACCTTAACTCCATCTGGTCTATCTTCGTCAAAATCTTCATCTAAATTAAACGTGGTAGCAACTTTCCTTATCGGTGTAGTCATTGTGAGGGTATATGATCCATTTTCATTTTTGGACAAGACACATACTGGGTATACGGATGTAACTAACTTCCTTGATAATAAGCCCACTCCTGAAAATAAAATAATAATAAATATTATATATCATCATCATTATCATCATCATCGACATCATCATCATCATCATCATCAGCATCATCATCATCATCATCATCATCATCATCATCATCATCATCAGCGCACATTTTTTCAATGCAGGGACACAGTTGTCTTATGAGGGTTCAGGTCATAATGCAGCACGCCAAGTGAAGGTTGGCAGATGTCACATATCATCGAACTATAATTAATGCTTGGATGTGCCGATTTTGAGTAGTGGTGATGTAGATAATTTACAGACAAATTAGAATATCAATTTATTTCTTCCTCTTCTGGACTCGAAGTAATCATTGGGCGTCTAACCATCGATCCAACACTGTTATTCTTGCTTAGAAATAATTAGGAATGTGGTTTACAAACCTATGACTTCGATACGATAATAAACCGTAATATTTCGATTTATCATCTATATAAATAAAAATGAATCGTCAAATGTGTTGTTAAGTCCATATCCTTTTCCTTACCTTTCCCAGTCCTTTCCTTTATTCCTCTCATCAATCCTTTCCCATTCCCTTCCCAATTAAAGTCGGCAATCCATTTGTAGAGGCGAAAGGTCTGCAATTGACCTTACGCCTCTCCAAATGTTCATGGGCGGTGGTAGCGCTTACCAACAGGCGACCCACCAGCTCCATTGCCGACTATGACATAAAAAAAAAAAAAAGTGTAAAACTCGAGAACGGCTCTTTCAATTTTTTTAAAGTCTCTGTTATGGCACGAGGAAGGTTTTTATGGCAAGAAAATCATATTACGAGTGAAGTTGGAACGGGCTGGTAGTCTATATCCTACTTCCTTCTAATATTATAAATGCGAAAGTTTGTAAGGATGTGTGTTTGTTGCTCCTTTACGCAAAAACTGCTGAACCGATTGCAATGAAATTTGGTACGTAGGCAGCTGGACAACTGGAATAACATAGAGGCAACTTTTTATTTCGATATTTCTACGGGATACGGACTAACGCGGGTGAAACCGCAGGGTGCAGCTAGTATTATATAAAACCCAAAGGTGATTAGCTGACTGTCTGACATAGTGATCTATCAACGCACATCGTAAAACACCGGACGGATCGGGCTGAAACTTGGCATACAGATATATTTAATGACGTAGTCATTCGCAAAGAGAGGATTTTGATAAATTCTACCCCCTAGAGGATAAAATAGGGTATGAAAGTTTGTACCATGAAAATTTAATAGGACTGCGCGAGCAACGCTGTGGGCAACAGCCAGTTATACACTAGAACTAATATATTCATATATAATAATATTTATATTCATATATTTTAATATTTATACATAAACACTGTATGGCCATTATTATTACTAATGAGCATTATGTATTGTGTAATCGTTCATCTCAGTAATTATTTGTTATTATACGTTTACACACGGAAACGTCAGGCAACACTGACCATCCGTCTATGTGAATAGAACTTCCACTAGCCTTTAATGGCCTTTGGTACATATACTAAATAACTATTGAGATAAAAAATAATGTGTATGCAGAAAAAAAGATTCTTCAAGGTTTTCCTTTCTGTAATATGTATGACGTAGTAGCTGTGACCACGCTTAAGAGCCTATACTTCGAATATTCTTAAAACAATATTAATCTGGTGTATGGGTAAAAGCCCAAAACCCATTGTGTAAAATTACAAGTGTTAGGCATCTCTTTGCGATATTAGTTTTAGTTTTTTTTTTGGCATTCAATTACAAACAATCAAAAGATATAGTTAAATTGAAAACCACCTTCGTTTTATTTACATTGCTTCAGTTTTATTTTGCAATATAACTGAAACAATGTAAATAACAATTACATTGCCAGTTTTAGTCTTGCTAAACAATTGATTATTACATGAGCTACAATATCAATAATTACATCATTATTAGAGATACATAACCAGTATCAATTATCTTTGAAGTAACAATGAGGGATGTTCTAGTTCAAAATAAACATATACGTTAATAAGTACCACTTTAATTGTTATTTCATTGACCATCGCCACGCTCTTTGACCAATATAATTGGGATTCGTTCGAAATTTATGTACGGCTGGAACTAATTAATGACAGCAGAATTACTAAAATATCATAGGCTTTATAAGTCATTAATGAATGAGATTGTTGTGATATAAATTATAATTTGAAAATAACGAAATATGCCTTGTTACGAAGTTATGATCTTAAACATATGCATTCGTTATAGACTTTTCATATGGCTGTGTTCGGAATATTTGCTCGATTTCAACTAAATGGTGGTTTTTGCAACATTCGATTCATATTTTTGTACTAACTGTTATATCCATATATCATTTACTATTTAATGTGGCTATACAAACGTGAAACAACTGACGTAATGTCTTGCATTATGATTTATGACCTAGAGGTCATAAATCATAATGCAAGACATTAGACATGCATAGCTCCTAGCATGACTTGCTAAAACTCTAAACATTACTAACTATACTGGGGCAAGTAAAATAACGATTTAATTTTTCTAAATTTTTCTTATTAATTATCGTTTTTTGGAAAATTAAATGTAAGGAGATTTTTATGTTCGTAGTGTTTAAATACATAGAAATTGTTATCAATCTATATCTAACTGCATTTATATTCATATATTTTATAAAATTGTTTTATAATACGATGATCATGCTCATATTTGGGACCTTGGTTGGAAATAATGTTATTCAAAATATTCCTGAAAAAAAATTGTACATCGACATTCATGGGAGCATACATCCTAAAATAGGACCATATGACAACAAATTCCTATTATCGCAAAAGGAATCACGTCGAAGAATATAGTAGATATAACAACCTCTTTTGTTTTTGAGCAGGTTGGTTAGGTTAGGTTAGATGCCATGCCAATGCCAATCAGTTGAAATCCCGAAAAAAACCAAAATAGAGTCGACTTAAATCCTCTTTCTTTAGAGCGTCAGTTAGAAATAAGATAAATCAAATCTTGAAGCATCGTACTGCCGTGTCGGACTATCTTTAAAAAGATTAGACAATATAATCAGTAAAGAAAAAACATAGGAACTGCTGAATCATTGTACATATATTTTTTTTATATTTTGTGAACAGTGACGTCAAAACTTTAAGTGGTATAACAATAATTTATCATAAACAAATAAGAGCCGTAATGTTATTTTCCTTTTTTCTAGTGATGAACGTACGTGAAATAATAAAAAATGAGATAAACAACCGTCATTAGCAATAAATGTACAAAACACGTAATTTCTCTCACATTACAGTGTTTAATATGTATGGCCTTGTTTAATAATTTGATTTTCTTATGTGCTTCCACCGGATTTACCACATACATGTATAAAATTTACACAATTTATGACAAAAGTAAAGGACAAATTATTATGTTGTACTATAAGAAATATTATTATGGATATTCCCCGAATATAGAGCGTGATATAATAGTACTTTTTTCTATTTTGAATTGGTTTTGTTTCACACAGTTATTTATTTTCAGATATGTTATAGCTATGATAAGATTGTGCGAATTAAAAACATTATCTCGGCCATGCAGTATAAATTAAAATAACTTTTAATCGCATATACCGTGCACCTGCACGTTAGTTCATTTAATAATATATTACACTAGCAGTTCACTCCGGCTTCGCTCATGGTACATTTATAACATTCAGGAATCATGAACATATACAACCGTGGAAAAGGTTTTGAAATGTGTCCAATACTTCCTGAGATTAGCGGGTTCAAACAAACAAGAAAACAAACTATTCATATTTATTTTATTAGTAATAAACTTGGAGTAATTATTCGTGGATAACTGAGAATTAAATACGTTTTTGTAAACAAAAAAAAATCGACTCACCAATGTATTTTAAATAATCTTCAAAATTATCAGATGTTTTCAGTTTATATTTCTTTCCTAGGAATTGTTCCATTATTCTTTGTTTTCAATAAACACGTCTGCGATACAACAGAGCCAAATGGTTTGTAAAAGTACAATAATATAGTATGAGTTATGAACGCGTTTCTAAGTTGAATACTTGTATTAACATAGTGAATTTTTTACATCGAAAGTTTTTATTTCACAAATGAATTTTACTTTTTAATACAATATATTATAATGTTTATAAATTGCTTGTTTTATTATGATTGGAAAAAAAGGATGAGCTATTTTTTTCCGCTTCATTCATTTTTGTAGTCTGTCGCATTTATTTGATTGTCATTTACCTACATTCATTTATTGGTCTAATAATATATCTGTAAATCTGTCGAAATAGTCACTAAGATATGCTTCTTTACATTACAATTTAAACAAAAATCATCTCAGTGTCTTCTTAATTTCTTAACACTTATTAAACCATTTTTATCCGAACGAAATTTGTAAATTTGAATCAATTATACACATATCATACTTTATACTTATGGGTAATGATTAAAATATTCTATCAAATGAAATATACACACAAATAACTCTATACAAAACGTCACAGAAACTTCACTGTATTCAGAACTACGTCAATCTATAATTTCATTAAGAATAACATAAATTTTGTTAAAAATTTTTATTTTTCTTACAAGCATTTATCCCTGTTATTATTATTGCCTATATCTTTTAAGCAGGCGCCATATAAATTTTAGTATAAAATCACCAGATAGGTGCCATAGAAGGTACCTATACATGCAAAACTCAATATCATGTTTGTCATAATATTCATTCATTGAAGTACTTACACATTCTGTTATCGCAATATAGTATTCGTATAATTGATAGGTGATTTTCAAAATGTACAGATCCCTATAAATATTATAAACACGAATATAAGTCTGTCGGTCTTTTTGTTTGTCTTCAGCTTCAAAAAGCGAATTCGATTAGTATTTCATAGGTGGATCTTAGATCTACAGACAATCCAAAAATCCAAATCCTAAAAAATTATATTCTTAAATCAAAAATATATATAATATTAAAATTATAAAAACTCCAACAAATAAAATAAATCATTAAACAGATAAAGACCGTGATGTAGGTAACTAGTATGACTTTCTTTTATATAAATTGATATCTTTTTTACTGGTACCACACAAATATTAGTCTACAGTATTGCGAATTGTTATCACATACATATTATGTAAGTCGTATAATTCTCATTCAATACAAGCTGTGCCTCCGACTTCGTTCGTGAGACTTGATCATGTTTCTTGTTATGCGCAAATCTAGATGTTTCAGGATAAGACAATAAGATAGACTACTTGTCTATAAATTGCTCTTTAATCTTCCTAATCCTACTCAAATAAAATGATAATTTCCAGAGATTTTTCCACTCGTTTCCATTTGGAGTAAATTTGTGCACAGAGATTGTTTGATCCGAGGAGGGCGTTAGGCTAGTTCTATCTAAAGGTATGCGGGAAATACCTCGGAATATATATTTTGTAACACGCATAGTAAATAATAAAATGAACACTTATTTATTAATGAACATTGAATATGACCACAGCACACAAGTGTAATACCGTATCCAAATCAGAATGTTTTTTTGTTCACATATTATATTCCACACAGATAGCGATCACCTACATTTTTATATTTAATACAATATATACATATTTTTTAGAACTCTTCACTTTATGCTATGTCATTTTATTTGTTGCCAAAATATTGAACATTATCTTAAGAAGATGATAACAATTATTACTGTAACAATAAATAATGTTAATGCAATCAAATCATATTAACAATATAATCGAATTATCTTAATTTCCGACGAAACTGAAGTCCTGCGGAAAAAGGTTTGTGATAAATTTGTAGATAAATAATTGAAAGAATCAATTTTGTTTTAGAGTCGTGTGAGATTTTTGTTTGTAAATAAAAAACAAAGTTTTTTAATAAATGGAATAATTTGAATTTTTAAAAAATTCACACAATAAAAAGGATTTTTGTAAGATATAAAAACAAACACCCGTAATGTGAAAAAAGACAAACATATTAATTAAATCCATGATAACAGTATTGTGCGTTAAAATAACTGACAAATTGAAGGTTTTAGGGGCTCACAGAACGATGTATTAGTCTGCCAACTAATATTTCCATAATACATCCTATGGTTTAATACAAACTTTGTATTTCCAATTTGAATTAAAAATAGGGAAATATACTTTATATACTTTTAAAAAAATTGCCTAAATGTCGCTAAGTCCGTCGTAACATACCATACCTACTGAATGCAATAAAATTAAACAGCTTCGAAATCATACTTTGGAATAAGAAATAGGATTCCGTCATACAACAGAGGTTTAGAAGTGAAAGTCAAATCAAAGTGTACATAGGAATAGTCCGATTTCATTAATTAATATTTAATTAAATATTACATTTTAAACGTCGTCTCGAAAATAAAATGTCATTGTAGAAATTAAAAGTAAGTAATCGGGTTCAATGACATGATTAAAAATTTCTAAATCGTCGTCGGCTTTAACATTAAAAACGTTTTTGATCGAAGTTATTCAGCACACTCAGGAAGTTACAAGCCAGGCACCGATTACATACATACTAATTCAGTAGATATTCGATTCAAAAAATAATGACATCTCAAAAAATAAAGTTATAAAAGTCAACATATTAGGAGAATCGAATAAAGCTATAGCTGCAAAACTACAGGAGCACAATAACATATATAAGCAACTAATGCGTCTGCTAATACCATTATCTTTATGTTATTTAAAAGAGATAACGTAATCTGTATTCACTTCAAATTTAAATCATCTCGTCCCTTTCATTTGTTTAGCAAATAAAAGAGATCCATATATTATTATGCCTCTTATAAAAGGTTGTTTTACATAATATTTTGATCATTAGTTCATAGAGCTATTAGGTTATACTCGTATTAGTGGAAGTTGAACGAAGTGAGAACGAATTGTGGTATTCTATTCTTATTTTTAATTATAATTATGGTTATTTTGTGATATAGCTGTGCTCATGATTATTTTTACTATTTAGTTTAACACACTGCAAACGTTTTGTGTTTGTGTAAGATTAATAGGGAATGTTATATATTTAAAAAAACGCATTATATTTACGTATTTACACGTGAAATTTGTAGTTTTTATAGATTTTTATAAAAGTATGACTTATTTTATTTGTAATATTTTTAAGCTTAACAATCTTCGTAACCAAATATGATTTTTTTTTATATACATCGTATAATAAGGGTTTACCAAATTTAGATTTTTTCAATATTACCGGTTTTGGAAAAACCGATTGCTGTAATTTACTACCGAAAATATATTGATTTATAAGTACATATTTTATTTATGTCATATTATTGTCCTAGAATGATCGCTTAATGACCGGCCAATTTATGATATTAAATTACATCATTAATTCTTTTTACTATTGTTCATATTCAATTGATCACTCTGTATGCATGCTTAGATCTTTAAAACTGCACAACGTATTTTGATGGGTTTTTTTGTTTAATAGATAGAGTGATTCAAGAGGAAGGTTTATATGTATAATAACATTTATTAAAGTACTCCGAATTTAACGCGTGCGAAGCTGCGAGCAAAGGCTAGTCTAATATATAAAATTCTCGTGTCACAGTTTTCGTTGCCATACTCCTCCGAAACGACTTGACCGATTTTGATGAAATTTTTTGTGCTTATCCGGTATCTATGAGAATCGGCCAACATCTATTTTTCATACCCCTTAATGATAAGAGTAAGGCAGAACAGCGTTTGCCGGGTGCAGCTAGTTATAATATAAAACAATGTTTTGTTTCAGAATAATGACAACGTTAAATACTTGGAGCGATGCTGTTTCTAGACATATCGACGATATAGGTTATAAAACAGTTGCAGAAACTGGAAAATTAAGTGATAGATATCACATCGGTAAATTTATTTTGAAAAATTTCCGGGAGGACCCAGACTTTTTATTGCAGGTAATTTATGACTAAGGTTATTTGCCTCGCGCATTCACACTATAGGAATGAAAAAAATTCGTTATGCTTAAGAAAATACAAATAAATGATTAGTGTTGTGCCGAATTCGTTCTAAATATCTTTGTTTAGTAGAAGAATAATCTCATTTCTTTTAATTATTGTATGATTAATGGAGTATTTCTCCCTCATCGAGCAAACAAACTTTATAACTTCAAATTTGATACTTTATGCTATAACAAATTAAAGTTTAATTTGCTGCTAGCTAATAAAACTATTACGATTATAATATACGTATAAGTATAATCCTCTTTGAACAGATAACATATACGATAGATTTGACGCTGAAGTTCATTTAACGGAATGCAAAACAAAGTTCGACCCATTACCTCTTATAAATTAAAAAACAATGGGCAATCATTGGAGAGAATAACACTCGTACAAATATAATAAATTTTTAAGCTTTATTTACTATGAATACTGTCGCAAACATTACTGAATGGAAAATTTCTTTTTTTATTTAATTGCAAAAGATAATTTAGATAAATCTGAATCATATTTAGTGGTTGATTTAATCAGGCGTTAAGGTGATTTATAAAGTACTATAAATAATATTTTAATGATATGGAAAAACACTTATCGCCATAATAATAATATTTGGACTCATCAGGGGGCGTCAATAAATTACGTGAGGTGTTTAAGGGAGGGAGGGGGTCAAGTAAAATCTTTCCAAATCTCACTTGGGGGAGAGGGGGGGTTTTAATAAATATCACGTTTTTTTAACAGAAATTCGGGAAAATAAAGTTTAGTTAAAGAAAAAAAAAATTCTAGAAAAATTTACATATGTCAAAACTTGATATGTTAGATTTTTTCTTTTCCTTTCTTAAATCCAATGGGTTCATAGTCAAAATATATTTCAAAGAATCTCACGTGAGATTTGGGGAGGGGGGAGAGAGTTAAGGAAAATCTCACGAAATCTCACCAAGGAGAGCGGGGGGGTCAAAAAATCCTGAAAAATGTCTTACGTAATTTATGGACGCTCCCTTACATGGATTAAGGTTGTTAAAATGACTGACCTTTCATTTCATTCAAACAAAATCTTTTTACATCTTTCATTCTCATTGAATACTAGCTGCGCCCCGCGGTTTTCCAGTAGTCCAGCTATCTACGTACCAAATTTCATTGCAATAGGTTTAGTAGTTTTCGTGAAAGAGCAAGAAACTCACACACATCCTTGCAAACTTTCGCATTTATAATATTAGTAGGATTTGTAGGAAGTAGGATTATCAAAATTCAAGCGTTTTTATGAATAAACACGTACGGAATTTCTTCAATTATAATTTTTCAGATCGATGGAGCTACAGACGAAAGGGAATCATTTGGAGCAATGTTGGAAAAGTCAGTTCGATGCGCAAAAGCATTTAGAAAACTGGGCATAAAGCAGGGCGACGTTATCGTACTTATGGCAACCAATTGTTTAGACCTCACCGCTCCGATGTACGCAGCTTTCTATCTTGGTATCAGTGCAGCTTGCATTGACATGACTTTACAAAAAGGTAAGTTGTCTTTCAATGCCCACATTACAATAGCGAATCTCAAATCGACAATATTTACTCCATTTCCAACTACGAACAACAACAATTGGTTTAGTTCTTTTCTTATCCACGTAGTATCAGATTTTCTTTGCAAAATATAGATTAATTTGGAATTTTTCAGAGGAATTGCTCAGCGCATTTAATGATACGAAACCAAAATTCGTTTTCTGTTTGGGCTCCAAAGCTCCCGCTGTTCAAGATGCTTTAAACCAATTAGGCTTAGACGCTGAAATAGCTACATTTGGGAAGGAGGCATCATATAACACATTCCCGGAATTTCTTGATAAATACTCAGACAACGCGAACTTGCAGGATTTTCAGTAAGTACTTGAAAGTAGTCAAGTATACGTTAACTAAGGAACATGATATAACTGAGATAAAAGCTGTTTATAAGTATTTCAGATACCAAACTGAAACTAATATAAATAACCAGCCTATTGTATTACTTTCAGGGCCGAAGATTTCGACACTAAAGATACTATAGCTCTTTTGGTTTCTACTAGTGGTTCTACAGGTTACCCAAAAACGGCAGCTTTATCTCACAGTAATCTAATACATGGACTGCCTAACTTATGGTAATTATATTTACATGATCCTCCTAAGTGAGGTAATTTATAAAGGAAATATGAACTAGGAGTCAACGACCTGGCCCCTTCTTATTTTGTAATATTGACTGACTTGATGGCATAAGTCTAATCGTTAAACATACCGATAATACCTACCTTTATTTATCTTAATCCATATCAGCCGACGAAATCATGATTATAAATAATAAGGTTTTAAATTAATGTCATGTGTAATAGCTGTTGCTTACCGTAAAAGCTACGATAAGATTCATTCATTTAATATTCATATTCATGAGAATGATAAATTCATTCAGGCTGGCACTGTCACTGACAGGTCCCTCCCTCCTCCCTCCTGTCAGTACCATACAAGTGCCAAAAAATCCTTGTATTACTGTGTCTATGCACATATCAAAAGCATTGTACCTTCGCATTGGACACAGCAAATTTGAATTACCTACATTCCAAAAATACATAACTATTAGGCGAATACAAAATTAAAGAACTAACATGTATAACAAATACAATTCTCTTATAACCATTTATATTAACTTTTCAGGGTTAACTTCAGAAACTGCCCAACACCGACACGATTAGCTCTTATAATTTCTCCTGTGCAATGGCTTTCAGCTCTAGTGCATTTCGTGCTGAGCCCTATATTGAAATACACCCGCCTGCAGAGCTCCTTGCCGATAACACAGAAACACGTTTACGATATGATAAATAAATATAGGGTGAGTAATTAGACACAGAGAGATATGGGCTGATGGTGATAATGATGATGATATTTTATATAGTGACAAAACTTCATCAATTTGTTAATTTCATGAAATTTCATACAAGTGTAAAATCATAAATATTTCAAGAAGCGCAGGCCCTCAGTCCAAGTAAATGCGATGTTCTTTTTTAAATCTCAATAAAACTTTCACTTGAAATAAGAGTGTGTGTGAAGTCCCGTGTCCTCTAGTGGGGTATGGGGCAGATGATGTACATCTGTTTCACTGATCGATTTTCTTTACGGACAAGTAGGTGATCAGCCTTCTGTGTCCTGCCAGACCGAGACTTTTTTTTTTTGTGCGTCCCCACCGGGAATTGAACCCAGGACCCCTCGGTTCTACGCTCACGCGTTAACCACTGTACCAAGGAGGCGGTCGAACTTGAAATAAGAGATAAACACAAAATATTTTCCGCCAGCATGATAATAGTTTATATTAATGATTCTCCTGTAGAAATAGATGATGCTTAACTAAGTCGGTTTTTTGGCCTACTATTTTAATATAACACATTTCAGCCAACGTACTTAATTTCGAGTCCTACATTTATGACAACTCTGTTAAGGCCAGGAGATCGCGACCAATGCGATTTTAGCTCATTGGAAAATATATTTCTTGGTGGAAGCTTTGTATCTGATGAGGTTAAAATTGAATTGAAGGTGAGTTGATAAAATAACAAAGTATAGAAGTATGTCCACTACGTCATGTGCATAAAATGCTATACTACGAATGATTCGGAGGAACAAATTCTAGAAATTTTCAAGGATATAAAGAAGTACCTGAAGGTTATTACAGAAAACACATCACTTCTTACTATATATCCAGTATTAATATGACACAGTGTCATCGCTTTTTATGTTTGAATATTGACAGCCGGTTTCGCAGCTCCTTGACAAACTTATCTGTCAGTAAAGTAATTATGCCAAGGAATAACCCTATGATTGTCAAGCGACAACATTCCATTTTCGATGTATTTATTAAAGCTAAAATTACTAACACATTTTTAGTATAGGTATCAAATTTAGCACTACAAACCTCTTTTATACTATGAGGAATTCTATTGCAAAAGCGTACATTATATCAAATAAAATATCTTTTTGTTTGAAAGCCGAAAAAAGGCCGAATTTTCAATATAATTTCTGTTCCTAGTTTCATAAAAATGTTTATCACCAACTCGTGTGTAAGTGAGTGTTATTGTGTACATGTAAATTAATAAAGATGTACTATGGCGGTACAGTAAGGATACCAGTACTCTTATAGATATCTCTTAGACCCGTAGTGTATGTCACATTACGTCATTAACTGTCCCTCATTGGCAGTTTTTAGCTGTAAAACCAGCGTTTAATCTTCTTGTAATATTCTTATTTTATCTTCAGACTGTTCACCCTAAAGTCAATGTTTACGTTGGATACGGGCTAAGTGAATGTTCAGGATTGTGCTTTAATTACGTTCAAGCACTTCCCGGCTCCTGTGGAATACCTGTTGGACAATATCAATATAAAGTGAGTACTGTTTTTTTTTCAGCAGGCGTTCGTAATTTGTAAAGGAAAATTAGATATTTAATAGCCAGTCAGAAGAGATGCACTTTTTGAATATGTGTAATGTTATATTTAGCTTCTATTTTCAAAACTATTAATATAAAAGTAGCCTTAAATTTGTTTGTAAATTCTAAACGGTTGGATAATTCAAATAAAGTCTTTGTGTATCTTCAAATAGATTTACAATTCACAAAAAACTAAGTTTTAGTATATAATATTTATTCTGTGTTTGGCATTTTATTGAATTCTTTTGTGCGAGTAATTGAAAATGATGTATTAAGTATTATTACAAGAATGTGGTCTTATAAATAACTTAAATGTATTTATTAAAAATTCATCTATTGATCAAACTTGCTCATTGTCATTATTTTATGTCTAATTAGCTTGTGAATGCTGAAACACAAAAAGAGATAAATGATGTAAATGTCAGTGGAGAACTGTGGGTTAAAGGACCAGCTGTATTCAAGGTACCAAAAATACTATAATTTCTATTAAACATTTAAAATTAAACTTTACTTTCTCTAAAGCAATATTTATCAATTTATTCTTTATAGTACATAATTAATTAATTCAATTTATAAAATAGAATGCCGGCATAAAAAAGGCTATTAAATATATACATTTTAAAATAATTGTGTTCATTGATAACAGGGTTATTGGAATAGGCCAGAAGATACAGCCCAAGCGTTGACGGAAGATGGTTGGATTAAAACTGGCGACATATTTTATAGAGATGAAAGCTGGAACTTCTACTTTGTGGATCGCTTGAAATTATTATTGAAGTATAGAAATCATCAGGTAGGAAAGAGTTTTTCATTGTATATACTCTTATTACCTCTTCCCTACACTTGTCATCTTGTTTACCTTCACAACTACACGAAAAATAAATAATCATAAATGAATGAATTTGTGTACAATTCAATAAAATTAAAAAATGTGTTTAAATGATTTTGGCTATCATTTGTTGTTTATTTTATTATATCAATTAAGAAGTAAAAAAAACAAATGTATATTCCGCATTATTTATGCATGATGCTAGTTGTCCCCCTATTTAAGGTGGCCGTTGGAGAATTGTCCTAAAAATAAAGTAGCGATAATTATAAAACTCATAAAATATATAGTAATAGAGTACCTTCTCAGTATGTCAATATTTGGTAAATATAAATAAAATCTTAAGACGTAATTTGCAATTTTTTCTTCATCCGTATGTCCCAATTAAGTAATAACCTAAATAAATTTTCTAGGTTTCTCCGGCAGAACTAGAGACTGTAATTCGAAAGCATCCTAAAGTGCTAGATGTTGCGGTCACTGGCATTCGGGATCTGGAATGTGGAGACCTGCCGGTTGCTTGTGTGATAACGAAGGATTCTGGTGTGACAGAGGATGAAATAAAGGATTTGGTTAAATGTAAGTTAATTCTTTTGGCTTTCTTTGTTATATTAGTGAAGGACATAATAAGAATTGACATAAGAAGGGTTTAGAAATAGCCATGTCATACTTTTTTCAATGAATGTATTTGAGCGGCATTTTTGGATTTCTTGTTGAGTTTAATTCAATATGAAACACAAACAAAAAAGTTATAGCATGTGACACCATACCGCCTTTTTGTATTTTTGTTTTTTGCATAATTAGTAATTCAACGTTAATTTAAAAAAGGACAAATCTATCAATCTGCATTACAGCAAAGCCACTATTCTCTGACCAAAATCTGATGATTTTTAAATGTTTTCTTGTAAAAAAATTATATATATTTTTTAGCATCACTGGCCGAAACGAAACAACTGCGAGGAGGTGTTATATTTATGAAAGAATTACCAACAACAGCTACGGGAAAAGTTGACAGGCCAAAGCTTAAGGCAATGGTGAACAGCCGATAAAATCAATTTTATATCAATGTATAATATACGAGTGTACATTGAGATATGTTTTATTGAATACTACCTGTACCTGTTCGTTGCTATGCTAACGGACGGACAACGGACCTGTTTATCCTTCTTTAAGCAACCAGTTTTACCGAATGAGATTTGGATAATGACGCAAAATAAGTACAACACGAAGCAATTCATCAATAAATGTATAAACTGCCGATTCTTATCTAAAGCGTTACAGGAATTAAAGAGATATGTACCTATATGACTACAACACAAAGTCCTTCGCCGTATCTGTATGTATGTCTGTCCGTGATATATACAAAACCACTGCACTGATTCTCAATCTGTTTTCACCAATTTTTTACATCGTTCTCGAGGAAGGTTAATTTGTTAACTTTAAAAAGTCGGACTAAGCCACGGCCGGAGGACTAGAAATACTACAAAAGTACGTAACATAATAGAATCATTATTACTATATGATATACTTTAATTTTAAGATAACTTTTGCAGTAGCCATTATATGTACCTATGACTAATTTATGTGAAGATTTATTATTTATCCACTCTTTAATCCTCTATCTCAAAATCAACTGTACCAATTATGATATCAGTCCATTCCTTCTTTCCTGTCATCAATCCTTTCCTTATCCCTTACCCCTTAAAAGAAGGTAGCGAATATTGAAGCTCCCTCCGGAGAAGAGGCCTTGGGCTATGTCAGAATCCTACCGACTTAAACCAGCAATAGTGTTGCCGTATTAGTTAATGGGCCACGGGTACTTGTTGGAGTTTGTCGAGCCCCTCAGTGTGATACCTGGAAAAACACAATTGGGTAAACAATTAAACAACAGGCTTTTTACGATTTTCAGCAATACAGTCAATTTGATATTAAATTAATTCACAAAAAGCTTATGGATCACATTTCTTTAGAGCCACCGTTCAATTCAAAGAGTTGGGAGACTTCTACTCCTTCTGTACTTCTACTGTATATATAATTATAAAAAAATGGTAAATGCACAACTCTAATTCATTGAACACAATAATAAGTTGCTAAGCAAGTTTTAAATTAAATCGTAACAAGAAAATAAAATTGCTTCACAGTTCAAATATTATTTTACTTTATGCAGCACAAATAGTACATAAGCCTCTCGAGATTATATTCATCGATTCATTTTGATACTTTATTGTGCTGGTATATTACGAGTAATTAAACGTTTCTTAAACACTACCACTGAAAAATATGCCTAGTATGTGTAATGTGGATGACAGGTGCATATTATATATTTATATATATTACTAGTTGCACGCACCGGTTCCGCTCGGATAGTCATTTATCGTAATTGAAATAATATAAAATGTTATTTCTTTTAAGTTTAATCAAACTCCACATGGTGTGCAAACTTGATTAAAATCGGTTAAGTAGTTTAAGAGTCCATCGCGGACAAACAACGTTATTTATAAATGTTAAGGTTTTGCTTATGGCATACCGAGATTGTAGGTTGCGTAATAGTAAGCTACCACACTGCCCATGAATATATGTAGGGGGGTAAGTCTTCTGCAAATGCATTTTCCGCCTTATGCGGCTGATGGATAAAGAAACTAAATAATCCTAAAGTGCTTCAAATTTACACACAGCCTTCGTTTCTCTTATTTGTAAATCAACCAACTAATAACCCCTTAAATAAATACAATATGATAGGTAATCAATTAACGATGTATTATTACGATTAAATTAAAGACGCTGCTTAGTTGGGTGTGTATGCACTATACTTTTATACATATCTTCATATAATTATATCTATGAAGAGTCGGTACAGTACAGTTCCAACAGTCATTCATGGTCGATAGTACATGTGCATACATCGTGTCTTAGTGCATATTTACTTATACATTTCCGTGCATTCATAGTGATTTCTTGTTGTGGTGGGTATATGATTTTATATTTGAACGTACATAAATTACTGCTATTATTTTTAATTTATAAAATTCATATTGTAATCAACTTGAACGTATGTTATAAAATGCAAAAAAAATGTAATATATATAAGTTAATTTTGATATATAAAGTGTAAATGTATCCTTATAAAATAGAATGTATGCAAATTTAAGTGAAATTATTTTTTTGTAACTTTTTCAATGTCGATTGGTTAAATAATAATTGAATTACTTTAGTATTAATTTTATATATTTTAACTTCTATTTATAGAGCACACACCTCAGGAAGTGCAAGGTTACAATTAATTATTTATAATTATATTCACATTACATAGAAATAAAACACGACTAGAATATAAAGAATAACAACCAAGAAGCTGTTTTCGAATTAGTATAATTCAAGAACTTGATTTTTTTATTTCATGTGACATTTGCATAGCTTTAAAAACATTTAAAATTATTAAGGAATTAATATAATTATGCGGTTATAATTTACAATATTACCCTATTTAGAAAAAAAATTCTAATCCTTTTCCAATAACTCAAACATATATAAATAATTTACGCAATCATTTCTGCATTCCACTACAGTATCTGAAGAAAAGAAAGTTTCCTAAATGGTAGAGTATCAGCTTAATGGCTTTATTTCTAAATTCAGCAGCAATTACAGCAAAGGAGATTTTTGTAGCAGCAAATCAGTACACACCCACGATTGTCTTTCAGTGTCTACAATATGGCAAAAGATACTTGTGCTATCTTAAAAGCGAATCGAAAAACTCTTTGCCCTCTTTAAATTCATACTACCCATATCAGTAGGTATTAAAAATGATTCTAAAATGCTTGACGAAGTAAACAAGCCTGTTCGTCTGTTTTACTTTGGCAGATAAAAACGTAATGAATGATACGTTATTATTAAATATGCCTGATATTGTAGAGATAAAAATTTACACAGCGTCGTTGCGTTCATTTCGATTAAACTTCGAACACATTAATCGCCTACTGTGTATGTACTATCATAATTTAGTTAATACACCTAAGATAATGTTATAATGGAGTCAGAAAAATTCAATGCATCTTAGATAGTGAAATTAAACGTACTTAAAGTGTTCATACCAAATATTATGTATTAAACAAAATCTGTCACGGTTCATGAGACAGCCTTGTGACAGACGAATGAATAACAAGAGAGACAGACATCGAAGTATAAAAAAATTTGTCCGTACTCTTTGGGTCCACAACCCTAAAAAATTATGGAAACCAAGGCGTAAGGAGGAACTTGGTACATACTACAAACCCTTGTGACTTGAGACATGATTTGGATCACTAAATATTGTTGTACTGAACAATTCCTTAAGGCCGGTTGCACCCCCATACTCAAGATCATCTTATTCTTTGAAATATGTGATTTAATAATAGATATGCTCTGACCTTCACAGTTTTCTTGTTAAAATGAACAAGTACAGAGGAACGAGCGATGCAATACATTGGTACATTAATGAAATTCAAAGCCAATTAGTGGCTAAATCTGGTATTCCAAGTGACCGATATCATCTTGGAAAACTAACTCTAGAAGCATTCAAAGATGTACCTGATAAAGTACTTCAGGTAAGACATATTTATTTAGACAATGTTATAAAAACAAATATGTATCTAGAATAAAAAACTTTATACTTAGGAAACTTTTAACTTCTTAGTACTTTGAATATCTTTGATCTTTAAAGACTCACAAGATGTCAGATAATTTTTACAGCATCTTGATTTGGACATAGAGTACGTTTTCGTTTTTATACATTTTATAATCACTACCTTGTTAGTCTTATCGCAAAAACACAGCGTTTTTTTATATTACATTCCGTAGATTGATGGAGCAACGGGAGAAACAGAGACCTTCGGATCAGCTTTGACAAGATCTGTGAAATGCGCAAATGCAATGCGGAAACTGGGAGTAAAACATAACGATGTTATAATACTTATGGGACCTAATCACATTCACCTGACTATCCCGATGTATGCCGCTTTCTATCTGGGTGCTGGTGTGGCTGGTATTGATATGTACTTGGGAATAAGTGAGTAGTATACTTCTTGATTTTATAGTGAATAAGAAACTTAAAACAACTATACTAAACTAATCGATGTCCTTTTTCCAGCCTCTTTCATTTACCATCGCGTGTCTTGCGTTTTTGTCTTGTCTTCTCGAATTGTTCCACCAATCTTCTTAATATCATCTATCCGTTTTGTCAGTTGTCTACCTTTCTTCTTTTTCCATCAACATATTATTAGGAAATAAATTGTTAGGTTATCATATTCCTTTCAATGCTAATGGCAAGATTTTAATTTCAATAGATGTTTCTAAGTTTAAGCCCATGTTAACTATTAGTTTTTAATGTATAGCAAGATAGACGAGTTACATAAACTGACTAGAAAATGATCTGGAGGTCTAAAAGACGACAGATAAGAAATACGTCTGCACTATTTGGAGACAATGACCGAACGTATAAAGACTTTGTATATATGTTATCTACCTCAATTTAATGAATGATTAATCTAATCAAAAGGTATATTCTTTTGATTAGAATTTTTTTTCATAACGAAGTTTTACACTCCAATAATTGACGTAAAAAATTTACTTTCCTTTGATGAATTAATGTCTTTGTATATAAGTACATCCAGATTTATATGTATCATACTACTACTACGTAATATAATATGGTAATAGGAAAAACACGTAACGAAAAACTTTCTATAAAACAGTATATGTATTCGAATACATATACTACATACAGATGTCGACATCTGTTAAATTCAATATTATTTGTTTATTTTGAATGAAGATGCAATTTGTAGAGTTAAGATAAATGTATTCTCAACGTTATCATTATATAAACATTTGAAGTAATAAAGTTTGCATCGTACTTTAAAACCATAAAGTTGTTTTACGTGATTAACTAATATTTAAATTATATTTATATAAGTGTTTATTAATCTAATCAGAAGAAAACAAACTACAAATCATAATAACATTGTTATCTTAATTAATGCTGGTAACTGACAAATACTAAATATGGCTTATGGCTACCTTTATACAGTTTTGTATGAAACAAATAAAGTTTAAAAAAACTATATAATACGCCTTAATGATACAATCAAATTGTAAATAGGTAATTACCTACTTATAAATTAAAAATAGTAAACAACCGTATTACTGTTTATTATCCAGAGATTAAATATATTTACGGACCAACAGAATTAGTTTAACTATATAATCAACATTATTATCTTCTAGAATTTCGCGTGACTTACATTATAACGATTGGATACCAAAATTGGTTCAATTATGTTAAAGTAGTTTTAAGAATAATTAATCTAGTCCAAACCGCTTTTTAAAAAAATGCACTTTAACATATCACTTTATTAAATGCAGTACAAAATAGTATTGTAATAACATATATAACAAACATGTTTTCTTTGTAAACAACGCATCTTGTATACAAAGAAAACATGTTTGTATTGCAGATTCAATATTAACATATATGTTCCAAGGTTATGTACATTATTATGTTGTTATTGTTCTTCGAGTATTTTGATTGAAAGTTTGAAGTTGATTACTTATTATATTACAGGTGGGTTTAATGATACTTATGGTTTTCGATATCAATCGTATACTACAAGCTTCTTATTGCAGGTGAACTGAAGTACACATTCAGCATAAATAAGCCTAAAGTGATATTCTGTCAAAGCGAAAGGGCGAATGATGTAGCAGATGCCTTAAAAGGTCTGGATTTTAGCTGTGAGATTATAACTTTTAACTCCGGATCTAAATTCAAGAGTCTCTCTGAATTCTTGGAGGTTGATGGAATTGGGCCATCTGAGGACGAATTTGAGTATGTATCTTTTTCCTTAAATTACCGTAAACAATTTATCCAAGATATAATACGAGTGGTTGTTGACGTTATAATATTTATAGAAACGTAATATTTCTTCATAGCAGTATCAAGCTTTTCATAGATTTATAATTATTTCACTTATTATTGTACCAAATCGTTTTATATTAAAATATATAAAATACATTATATGGAGTGGAGATAAAATACAAGAGGCGACCTTCTCGCTCATCAGGTCTCTTCCAGGCTACCTGAGGTAAAGAATAAATAAAATTCAAATTACTGTGACACGGGTGACTATATTTAAAAAAAAATCTTTCCTAAATAATTATAACAGATTGCTCTAAATTTGTGAAATCTTTTCAGGGCTTCCAATTTTGATCCAGCCGAAACACCACTAATGCTAATAGCAACTAGTGGAACAACAGGCATGCCCAAATCAGCTGTTGTCACTCACAAAAATCTTTTGATCGGACTGGCATATATGTGGTATAAAATTAAAACAATAATAGGACTATAAGTCTTGATAATAGTCAGAAAATTGAATTGAATTGAAAGCTAATTTTCCGACTTTAATTTAGTACTATTTGTAAAAAGCTTTGGATTTAAATTCACTCCGTTCCCCATATTTAAACTTTTAATGTATGAAAATTATGGGATTTATAACAAAAATAATGTATTGATTTAGACTTAGGTTTCGAATTAAATAATAATTGATCACCGATATTTTGATAATGTGCCAAAATAGTCCTTGGGTTTCATTCGCTAATATTTCATAATGATTCTTACTTAGTGCGGTAAAATTTTTGACATTTGGTACTTCATTATGATATTTTTCACAATATTGACTTTAAGAATTTCTTAGAGTGGAAAAAACCTATTATTTTGTTTACAGGGTAAATTTCACCTCTTTCCCAACTCCGACTCGTCTTGTAGCAGTGTTTTCTCCAATACAATGGTATTCTGCATTATTCAAGTATGTTTCTACGCCAATTCTAAGACAAACTCGCCTTCAATCCTCATTGCCATTGACTCAAGAGCATGCATATTATCTAATTAATAAATATAGGGTAAGATACAATGAATAAATAACAAATAACAAAACTAATTTTTATGCTAAATCCTTTAATGAAGACTACACAAACTATTAACTTGTGAAACAGTAGGGTATGTTATGGATGACGAGGTGGTCACGGACGAATCATAACCGGCTCCCGTGGCCTCTTCACTAAAGAGGCTCAACGGAACACAGTGGGGTTTTGGTCGATAGGAATCCGACATAACTCACGGCTTTTTCTCCGTAGGCCGCAAGATTTCCCCACTTTTAAAAAAGGGTGTATTATGGATAAATATATAATATATAATTCTTACTTTATAATGACAAAAGGTTTTTGCCCGAGTCTTTGATCGCAAAGACTACAAAAATATAGTAACAGACAGACAGACAAATAGATGAACAGAAAAAAAATTTCAATAATTGTTGTGGTGTCTTTCCATAATATTGCATAGCAGTTATTTTTTATGTTTAGTGTTCAAAAATGGAATGCTCTTTGTTTTATTATATGTATAGATGGAAGACATTATATATGTCAATATGTACTTAGTCCTAAGAGCGTCCAAAAGTAACTATTATAACATATACAATAAACTCTTCTTTCAGCCATCGTATGCTATGTTAAGTCCAAATATGTGGATAATAATATTTAACCCCGATGACCGTGAAAAATGTGACCTTACTTGCTTTGAAGTTCTAATAGCTGGTGGCAGTCCTTTACAAGAGGGACTTAGAAAAGAAATCAAGGTACTAATATTTATTTAAAAATTATATTCTGTTTGTGTTCATCACACTACAATTTTTTATTGAAAGTGATAATACCAAAATTAGACTAACAACTAGCTCGACATTAAGGGAAGGAGACCCGCATCCATTTCCTTACCCTAACCAATCCATTTTTTTATTCCTCTCGTCAATCCTTTCTTAATCCCTTTCCAATTTGAAGTCGGCAATCCATTTGTAGAGGCGTAAGTTCTGCAATCGGCCTTACGCCTCTCCAAATGTTCATGGGCGGTTACCACCGCGCTTACCATCAGGCGACCAGCTCCATTGTCGACGATAACAATCCCTATCCCTAAACCTAAACCCTTAATCGATTAACTATTTAACGATGATTCATTAAATAATCTAGTTAGATTGTTTGTTGTAATAATTGTTTCCTCTTTTTAATGACTTCCTCGTTTCTTCATTTCACAGAAAGCAACACCCGAGACTTTAATACTGAATGTATACGGTATGAGCGAAATAGCTGGATTAGCAATGGTATATGATGTTACCGTCCCGAATTCCTTGGGTAGACCGATCCCAAGTTTGAGACATAAGGTATTGTACTGATGACATTAATCTAAATTAAAAATCTTTACTGGAACATTCTTCCCGAGTCTGTATTCCTTGTCAAGTACAATCTGGGGATATTCACGGGTAAAGTGAACAGGAACCTTTTATTGAAGCGTGCTCCATCTTAAGTCTACATCTACGCTTACCAGCAGATGAAGTAGTAGTAAAGTCTTCCCTATCACACATTAAAATAAAAACAAGAGCATTATTTAATTTTTAGTTTTATAGCATTGAAATACTTTATAAATGAGAAATTTCTTAAAAGCATTATTTTCAATTGACAGGAATACACATTGACAATATATTATTATCGAAATCTAATTTTATAAAAGGAAACATCAAGGAAATCATTTATATGAAACAAAAACCTTGTTCAGCATCTTATATTTATTCTAGTGTATTTATGTGTATAATTTCATTTAGGATTCTTTTTTCAGTTAGTAAACCCCGAAACGCTTGAGGAGATAACAAAACCTCATGTGACTGGTGAACTTTGGGTTAAGGGACCAAGTATTTTTAAGGTACAAATTGTAATTGTTCTTGTTCAAATTATAAATTAATACAGTTGTAAATATTAATAATAATAAACTATGATACAGAATGTGTGTTTATCACCGAACAATATACCTTTATTCAATATTGTTGGTAATTAATTTGATTCTTTGATATTTCATTTGTCCTGTCTTAGGGTTACTACAATAATCCAGAAGTGACGTCACAAACTCTTACTGAGGACGGTTGGCTTCGAACTGGAGACACAATGTACAGAGACGAAAATTGGTACTTCTATTTTGTGGATAGACTAAAACTGTTACTCAAATATAAAAATCATCAGGTAAATTATTAATACTAAACCTCCCCTTAAATTTCAAGATTACCTCCAAGCTAAAAAGCTCGTTTAACATATTGAAAAGTAATAGATTAATATTATTAGATATTAATCTATTACTTTAGCAATAAGAAAGAGTAAATAACAAATTTGAATATGTCAAATTTGAGTATGCTGTTTGTTTTAAGTGCATTTGTTGTTAAAATCAATGTAAAATATGTTATCCTTCCTAAGTCTAAAATATATTACAATTTATTTCCAAGATACCTTTTTCACAGCCATATTAAAATATGCTACATACAATACGCCATGTCAATATATACCACATACAGCAAACCAGGACCATCTATTGCGCCGCTGTTACTTCTACGAATTAATTATTTTCATATAAATTTGTTCATTATGATAACTGCAAGGACATATATTGCCGTGTGTGCATTGAATATTTTTAGAAATTAAAAACTTTTCAACGGATTTTAAACGTGATTTATTCATTATATTATTAACCCGACGTTTCGAACACTTTACAGCGAGCGTGGTCACGGGGAGACTGAGATGTTATACTTGTTGAAATATATTTTCTATTATTACAGATTTCTCCAGTAGAAATAGAAGCCGTGATAAGCAAACATCCAGGTGTCTTTGATGTCGCTGTAACGGCGATACGCAACACAAATGAAGGAGACCTGCCAGTTGCGTGCGTGGTGCCTCAAAAAGGCTACAACATTACTGCTCAAGAAATTAAGGATTTAGTAAAGAGTGTGTTAATTCAATATGTTTTATCTTATATCTTTAAACGAGCAATTCTTGTATGTATATATGTATATATATAATTGGAATCTCGGAATCGGCTCCAACGATTTTCATGAAATTTAGTATATAGGGGGTTTCGGGGGCGATAAATCGATCTAGCTAGGAATCTTTTTTAGAAAATGTCATATTCGTGTTTTATTCGTGTTTTGTCGACTTAAGCTTACTTTTTTAACAAATAGGAGGCGTTTGAGTAGTCCCAATTTATTATGACTCTTCCTGACATCTATTGGCGAATAATAATACTATAAATGCGAAAGTTTGTGAGGATGGATGCATATGTATGTGTGCGTCTGTTACTCTATCACGCAAAAACTACTGAACCGATTGCAATAAAATTTGCTTCGTAGATAGCTGGACAACTGAAATAACACATAGGCACTTTTTATACCGATATCCCTACGGGATACGGACTTACGCGGTTTCAACCGCGGGTCACAGTTAGTGTAGTACCTAATTGACAAACGTTTAGGCCACTATCCCATATGCTAACAAAAATTAAATGGGGCAGGGGCGGCACCAGCTTAATCATTTAATCTATTTACACAATAAAAAGATTTATATAATAGAATTAATAACCTCCTCCTTTTTTTAAGTGGCTTGAAAATAGTCTAGATATATCTCATAGATCTACTAAAAAAGTGATAGATCTATTAAACGTGACAGAAATAAATAAATAAATAGATAAAACGGTGGCAGTACAACTGAGTCATTCCTACTAATCTAATATATAAAATTCTCGTGTCACAGTTTTCGTTGCCATACTCCTCCGAAACGGCTTGACCGATTCTTATGAAATTTTGTGTGCATATCGGGTATGTTTCAGAAACGGCTAACATCTATTTTTCATACCTCTAAATGATCAGAGTAAGGCAGAACAGTGTTTGCCAAGTGCAGCTAGTATTATATATTATGCGAAAGAAACTCGTTCTGTCCATCTGCTGTTCTTCTCATGGTCACACCTAAACCACTGAGCCCATTTGGATGAAACTTTACAGAAAGATATGTTAAGACCCGAGAATGGACATAGGTAGGGTGTGGGAAAAAAACCACGAACTTTCCATTTTCATAATAAATCATATGATGTATACCAATTGTCACTAATGAATAGTGTTAATATAATTATGATTTTTCTTATCACAGTTGACTTTATTTTCAGACAATTTAACAGACTCGAAGCAATTAAGAGGGGGAGTCATATTCGTTAAAAATCTACCAATGACGTCAACATCAAAGATTGACAGACCCAAACTGGAAAAACTCGCAATCGAGTCAGTTAGAGAATAGAAATGAACTAATATTGTAGACAGTTTCACAAATGGATATGTTCTGTTTAGTTTACTATGTTTCAGTGAATGTGACGCATATACAATGAAAACTCTTTATAACGTATTTCATGGAACCGGCATTTTTTTTTTGGTCATCTAAAAGTTTCGTATCCCATGTAGGATAGAGAAAAACCTTGAGAAAATGTAATCTAACAATAATGTCCACTTGGTGAAACGACTGTTTTGAGATCTTTTTTGATAATTTCGGTGCGTCAAAAGAATGATTTATTTAGTGATAAAAACACTCACCTGCACTGAATATGTTCTGATATCTAAATATCTAAATATTTCTTCATAATAGAGAATGGCTGTTGCATTATAAAGAGTGTACCTACTAATGTATGAGTTTAAATATAAACCAACCAAATTTTAACGAACTTTTATGTTTTTAAAAAGATATTTTTTTATATCCAACAATGTTATAGAGAGTTTACACTGTATATATGAAAGTAAACGTCAAAAAGTGACTTTAGGGCGCTTTTAAATAGTATTAAAAATTACTTTAGATATGTTTGCATTTTTATTTTTCACTTCGTAACATGTGTTCCTCTCCTTTACTTTCATATTCATTATATTTCTCCTCATTTTATTATAATTCACACAAGTCAAATAAGGTGCCTTATGATTATTTCCATGATAAATAAATTAAGGTAAAAGCCATAATTTTACTTCTAAATTTTATTATATTACTTGGTATCTTGGTAGAATGCATATTCATTCTATTTTATTGGAAATCGAGCCATATGGTATAATTTAAAAACATTGTTTACACAATATAGCTAAATCTTACACTACACGCCTATTAATTGGTAAAATTTAACTAAGTAAAGGTAAACGTAAATAATTTATAAAAACGACTTTTTCGGACCTTTACTATTAGAATGCACATGCTAGGATCGTTAGTATTGTAATAATGATATATGATTGCTTTATTCCTCTTCATCTTATAATGTAATTAAGAAAATTACATTAGATCAAAACTATTATAATTTTTTTTGTATAATCTGTAATGTAATTGCAAAGTCATTGCATATAAATACTCTACATATAGCAATTTATTTAAATAAACAACCTTTTTAATAACATGCCACATGAATATGATATGAATAAAAAATTAAAATTATATACCTACTTAAAATTAAACATCTTCCGTACACTCTCTATATGAGCAAGTGAGAAGTAAGCTACTTACTGATTACATTTTTTTAACTATATTTTATTTTTATTTTAGTTTTATAGCATGTATATGCGTATTTACCGATTTTTCTTACGTCTTGTATTTTATTATCTAGGTGCAAGTAGATACGTCTTAAATTTTATTTTTGATTGATTAAATTATGGTGATAATATAGGCTTAGTTTATTAAATAATATGAGTTTCTCGTTATAATGACGTCTTTCCTTAATACAAGCCATTATCTATCTAAACAATTCAAAACATCCTTTACTCATATTAACTCTAATGATCCTCAAATTGCTACTTAAAGACACGTTGCTGAAATTACCCCATAATTTTCGAGAACAAAGCTCGCCCCGTTCTATTTTACTTTAATAATAAATGTGACATTGAAGACAAAGAGTCTCTCGTCCATCGAGTTTTGTAAAGTTGAGTTTACAATGATACGTTTGAAGGATATAACACTTCCAGTTTTTTTTGCTATTGAAATTTAAAATATGGTACTATTGATAATACGAACTAAAATACTCCGCCACCATTTTCTCATACAGAATTTGGTATCTTTTTCATTTATTTGTTAGATTTGAAGAATATTTATTGCTATTGATTTTGATATGAATTCCCAAAATTCGATGACGGAATAAATCATGATTCATATGTAATTATAATTTATAATAAATAGATATATGTATAATTGGCTTGGCCCTGGGCCTTGTGCACAAGCTCAGCGTCGCTCAACGTGCTAAGGGCTATGCTTGGAGTTCCCCTACGAGATCGAATCAGAAATGAGGAAATCCGTAGGAGAACCGGAGAACCGACATAGCTCACCGGATTAGCACGTTGAAATGGCAATGGGCGGGGCACATAGCCCGTAGAACCGATGGCCGTTGGGGCAAAAAGGTTTTGGAATGGAGACCACGTACTGGCCGACGAAGCGTGGGACGACCTCCCACGAGATGGACAGACGACCTGGTCCGAGTGGCGGGGAGCCGCTGGATGCAGGCCGCCAGTGACCGGTCGTGGTGGAAATCTTTGAGGGAGGCCTTTGTCCAGCAGTGGACGTCCCACGGCTGAAACGACGATATGTATAATTTAATTAAATAAATACATAATTTACCTATAATAAATAAATACTAATAATATTTATAATAAATAAAAAAATTTTAATAATTAAATACATAATTTTAATATTCGATTCATAATGAAAGTTCATGAACCATTGACCCCATTGTTTACTAAAATTTCTAGAATCCATAGTCTGATCGTTTCCCTTACCAAATGCAACGTAGCCTACGTTGGCGCGAATGGTCTTTATAACTATCAATCGTCTTTATCAATCTTTTCCTTTTTGTGAATGAATAGACGAGAATATGCAAGGAAGTATTCAATTTATAAATTATATCATGATATGCAAAAAGGACGCTTTGATTTTTTCATAACCGATCCATATCTCTATTGCGCACGTGTTGCATTATCGAATTACTGAACTCCATTCTTTATTGCGATGAACTTTGTAAAAAGCGAAACTTGCTAAATGTGGAACGTCACATTAAATGAATATAAATTACGCTATAACAAGTACTAACGAAATTAGTGTGACAATTAGATATTAAACAAGTTTAATGATAATCTTCTTATATTTTATTCAGTATTAGCGCCCCGGCTTCGCCCGTAGTACATATATAGCCTATAGCCTTCCACAATAAATGGGCTATCTAACACTGAAAGAACTCTTCAAATCGGACCAGTAGTTCCTGAGATTGGCGAGTTCAAAATTGTATTATCATTATTCGTTTAGGCTAGGTAAAAATCGATTTAAGTACAAACAAGCATACAGATGAGGCTATTAAAAGCGTGTTAAAATGAAATAAGATGCAGCAAGCAAAACTGCCGATAAAATTTTTTAAAACTATGACATCATTTCAAATATGTAATTCCACAACCTCTGGATTGAATTGGACATCCTAGGTATCAGGTTAAGGTTGGATAATAATTTAAGTACATACCTATTTTTTATCAATTATATATTTTTCCAATTTACTATTCTATTATTCTGAGTAAATCCTAACAATCGTAACAAACCACCATGTATATAAAATTATACTCGTAGTTATAAATGCGGACCGATCGTTATAACCACATATTAATTCAGAATGGCTCGAACCTTGCGACAAATTCGACATGAATCGGAAGTTCATTTTTAATCTATTAATAAGTGAAAATAAAGCATTATCATAACTATATTTGAAATTGAAATAAATACGTTCCTTATATTAGAATTTATCCTTATTTGTATGAATTAAACATCTTAGTTTTCAACATGGTATTCAATCTTTCAAATGATTCGGTGCTTTGGTTCATGAACGATCTGACTTCTCGAATTGTCGCCGAGTCGGGGATTGCCAGTGACCGCTACCATCTTGGTAAAATTATATTGCAGAGTTTGAAAGAATATCCAGATGCTATTATGCAGGTAAGATAGTTTTAACTGAACAAGATTGTACACTGTTTGTTTAAGAATTTAAGGGAAGGTTAACAATACGAAACTTTAACTAGCTTTCGCCCACGGCTTCGCCCGCGTAAAATTCGGAATAGTTTAATAGATGTTGAATAATTGTTGTTTGAATCAGCGCACATATTAAAAAACCCTATCTAAATTCGTTGTTCAGTTTGAAAGATCTAAGCTATCTATATCTAACATTTAAAAAATGTAAATGCGTCTAATAGATAGAATCTCATCGCGTTTAATCGATACAAATATAGTATTTGTATCGATTAAACATCGCAACTTTATTATTAATTTAACTCAATACCATTTAATAAAGATTGATGGAGCCACTGGAGGTTCAGAGACAAATTGTTCAGCGTTAAACCGAACTGTCAGCTGTGCAATTTGCTTACGCAATTTTGGCTTAGAAATTGGAGACGTGATTGTGCTCATGGCACCAAGCAATTTGGACTTGGCCATACCATTCTATGCTGCTTTATTTATTGGAGTCACTGTAGCACCCGTGGACAGGACATTGAGTGTTAGTAAGTGATTTCTCATATGCTGAATACTTACATCCTTCTTTAAAATATAGTTATGTATTTATTATTATGCTACGCTAAACTTCCTTTTCTGTAATGTAAGCTTTATAAAAAAATATGTAGATATCAGGCTATCTATGGTATGCTACCATAGATTTGTTTGCTTTTACTTCTATTTCTTTTCAAAATATGGGAGACTAAATAAATTTTCACAACTATCTTCCAGCAACCTAATAGCAACTACTTACATATCAAACGAATTAATTGTTAACTTCCAAGTAAAAAACGTAAGGTTATTGCAGCCTACTATGAAGATTCGATAAATTGTTCTGTTTTGCAGGAGAGTTGAAAGAAACATTCGCGGTGTCTGAACCGAAAATAGTATTCTGCTTAAGTGAGAAAGCAACTGAAGTCCAACTAGCTCTGAATGATATAGATCTGAACGCTCAAATCGTAACATTCGACAGTGGTGATTATTTGTGCAGCTTCGACGAGTTTCTTCAGAAATATGGAGATGATACCCCGATTGAAAATTTCAAGTAATTATGAACACACAAAATATATCAGTCGTGTTGTTATCTTTTTATTTAATTCATTTCACAAGCCTGAAAGTCCCATGGTTGTTAAGATTTCTAGTATTAGTTCAATTAATCGATCATGAATGTATGTCACTCTAATAATAATTATTATTTTTACTAAGCTACATGAATGTTTCTTAATTAAGAATTCCTATAACTCTTTAAACAAAAAACAAACATAGCATAGGAAATATGACATATAATGTCTACTTCTACTAATAACTCTAAAGCATCGATTGTAGTCGAAGTAGATATTCTTTTGTATAATATGCATTATAGAGCTACTGACTTCGATGCAGAGACCACAGGAGCTTTTCTTCTATCAACGAGTGGCACCACTGGAGTTCCGAAAGCAGCCGAGGCTACTCACAAAAACTTCGCTACTAGTATCCCATATCTTTGGTAACCAATCAATGTTAAAAAAATGAATATTGCTTTAATTCGTTTGATTTTATTTTTCCTTGTTTTGTGAACATTGTTAATTTCTAGAATTTAGTTTCCAAATATCCTTACTTTTGAGACTAAATGACGTGCCAATGTAAATACTTCTGGAAATATTATAAATTTGTTTTGAATATGAGATTGCGAGTCGAGAAGGCTTTGACACGAATTTAAAATTCATCGAATTTTATACATTTCAATACTAGCAGATCATGTATATGTATAGTATCCTATTAATATTATAAATGCGAAAGTTTGTATGGATGTATGGATGTTTGTTACTCTTTCACGCAAAACTACTGAACCGATTGCAATGAAATTTGGTAAGCAGATAGCTGGACAACTGGAATAACATATAGGCAAATCTTTTTATCCCGATATTCCTACGGGATACGGACTTACGCGGGTGAAACCGCGGGGCGCAGCTAGTTTAGGTATACTAAACTAAAAGAGAATAAAAGCGAGAATAAAAGCGAATATTCCAAACACATCGTTGCGTGTCGGATGTTATTTATTTCTTGAACTTTGAATATCAATTAAAATATTTCGTTTACATTAATACTATAAATTTGTTTTAGGTCCAAGTCTACTACATTCCCAGGTCCAACCCGTATGGCGTTAATCGGTTCCCCAATTCAATGGTTGACAGCCGTGATGCATTTCATTGCTTCGCCCATTCTAAAGTACACTCGACTGCAGTCCTCTTTGCCCTTAACACAGGAACACGCATATTATGTTATAAACACATACAAGGTACGTAGTTGTATATTTTTTCCGAGGAAAGTTTTTTTTATAACTTCGTCAACAATGGAGCTGGTGGGTCGCCTGACGGTACTACCACCTGGTGGTGCTACCACTGCCCGTAGGCGTAAGGTTTGCAATTAACATTACGCCTCTCCAAATGGAATGCCTACTTTAAGCCGCAAAGGGATTAAGAAAGGATTGACGAGAGGAAAAAAGGAAGGGACTCCAAAGGGTAAGGATAACGATATTGGCCTCCGTCTCCCCCACTCACCGAACGAAACTCAGCAGTATGCAATTTCACGCCGGTCTTCAGTGGGGTTGTGCTACCTCCCCGGAGCGAGCTGGCCCAATTCGTGCCGTGCTCGACTACCACATACAAAACTGTATTCAGGAATTATTCAGGAATGCTATTAACTTATAAGTAACTAATACCCTATGCACTCCTGTACGTCTGCGCCTCCTGGGAACAAATAATTGTGATATTTTATTTAAAAAAATTGTGATACTTATGAATGTAAAATAAAAATCTTGAGCTATTGATGGATTTCTAATATCATTTACAACACAAAATATCGACATAATTAATACGACACTACTGTATAACATTTTTTTTTTATTTAAAAGCTTTTTAAACAACACCCATAACTCCAAATTAGGTAACTATTCAATAAAATTAGTTTCTTTCAGCCCTCTTTCACCGTAATGAGTCCCACATTCATGACAACACTCATGAGTCCCGACCAACGTGACCAATGTGATTTCACATGCTTCGAACTCATTCTGTTGGGTGGAAGTGCCGTACCACCCGAACTCATTGAAACAATTAAAGTAAGTGAAGATTTAAAGAGAACTGAATGAGATATTTACGATGAAAAATATTTATTATGTGGAGTTGATTTAAAGTAACAAACTAAAATGCCTTCAAATGTGACAGAACTGGACCAAATTTAAATGAGACCACACGGAAGCAACAGCTATCAAATAAAGAATCATGTTAATCGGTTCGCTCAGTCGAAAGTTCTGAAGTAACAAACAAATAAAAGACAGTCAAATTGAGATTTCTTTTCTCTGTAACGACCCTTTATTATTATCCAATTATTTCAAGTTTTGGTTGATACTTGAGACTACTAAAAACAAAAATAAACCCGCTATGTCAGGAAGAAACATAAAAACTTTTACGTTAATTAAAATGTACTTAGCGTAATATTATACAACATCATTAGTTACATTAAAGTGAATAAATTAAACATAATTGTTGGTACTTGATAGAATTTTTATAGCTTATTATATAAGACCTCTTCATGTATATTTTTACAGAACGTTGCACCAAACACCGAAGTTTTCAATGCTTACGGAATGAGCGAACTTTCAGGATTAGCTTTTCACAGTGACTCTCCTCCGCCTGGATCATCTGGAAAACCTATGGGCTGTTTTCAATATCGGGTCAATTTTTTTTACTATTTACTATTAAAGAATACTTGATATAATCTATACTCTTATAATAAAGACGAAATGTTTTTTGTTTGTACCCTAAAGGCTCCTAAACTACTGGTCCGATTTTGAAATTTCGTTCACTAAAAGAAAGCTACATTATTCCCAAATGCTATAGGATACTTTTTACCCCGGAAAAATGCTTCATTGCCACTGGATAACGGTAAATAGGACCACGAGTAGTAAAAAATTATCCAACCGAATTAATATTTTTAACTTAACTTCTAAACGGCTGAACCGATTGCAAAATCAATGCTTTTTGTGTGTTTTAAAATAGCCTTAAAATTAATGAATATACATCTACACCGTAGACATAATAACAAATTCCTTATCTGAATTACAGATTGTGGACATTGATACACGGGAAAATATCGAAGAACCAAATATACCGGGCGAACTTTGGCTTAAAGGTCCAGCAATTTTCAAGGTAATCTTATTTGAATATATTTAAATAAATGCGAAAAACCGACTACATTTTATACTATTATAATATGATTAATCATTGTATTATATCAAATATATATTCAAAACTGAATGAGATTTATAGATAATATGAACATTTATTTCAAATTATTCATTACCTTTTATTTCAGGGTTACTATAAAAACGAAGAAGCGACTGCAGAGACTTTTGATGATGGTTGGTTCAAAACTGGCGACATGTTTTATAGAGATGAAAATTATAATTTCTTCTTCTGCGAAAGAATAAAGTTACTTTTAAAATATAAAAGCTATCAGGTGGGTATTTTTATTTTGTATATTTTTTCTATCCAAAAATAAGCAAAATAAAAATGTTGTCTGGTATGTATTAGGTAGGTACCTATAGAGCTTGCAAAATGATTGCAAGTGTGGCTATAATCAAGGGTGGATCCAGGGTATGGTTATGCCCCTCTAGGCTGAATTTTTTTATTTATTTTTTTTCCTGCCTACATACCTAACTAAATTAAATATCTACTTATTTACTTCTATCAATTAAATTAAAAGTTGTGACTTACCCACTACAATATGACAAATTCCTCTCCCTCTAACGCCAAAGCTGGATCCGCTCTTGAGTATAATATAAAATCAAAAGCAATATATATAGTAGCTACATATTACTATCCCCAAGATATCACCAGTTGAAGTGGAAAGCGTCATACGGCAGCATCCAGGGGTGCTGGATGTAGCTGTTACAGGTATATCAGATCCGGAAAGTGGCGACCTGCCCGTAGCTTGTGTGGTCCTTCGAGTCGGTTACGATGTCAGCGCAGATGATATTAAAGAGTTAGTGAAAGGTAATTGCATATTTTTATATAATAACCAATAATTTTTTTTATTATTAATTATCTGTAACTTCCTATCCTACTAATATTATAAATGCGAAAGATTGTGATGATGGATGTATGTGTATGTATGTTTGTTTTTCTTTGTAACTGTAAACACGTCTAACACAACGAAGAATAGCATGTATTTCTATAAGGTTTATTTATATATTTCAGGTACATTGTCTGATTCAAAACAATTAAGGGGTGGCGTAGTATTTCTGGATGCAATACCCATGACTGCCTCTACGAAAGTCCATCGAAGAAAACTGAAGGAAATTGTGATGGTCGCAGAAAGGCACTGAAAAAGTCTATTCTTTTTAATAGCTTCAAACTTTTAACAAGCATCTGTAGTTACTTTGAATCTCTTATTTATGTGCTATTAAGAATACTTGCACAAAACACTTTAATATGTTTAATGCCGCTTACAATGGGGGTCGTAACTTTTCAAACGCTCGGCAATTTACTTTGTGCTAAAGAGTTAAGGACGAATACATTAAAATTTTCAAGTTAAAGTCAAAAAAAGATTCGTCTGAGAGTATATACCTAGTCTTGCCATAAATATTGTAATAAAGAAAAAAGAAAATTGTTAACTGCAAATAACATTTATTAC